>NC_058080.1:224753457-225024503 GCF_014858855.1 Bufo gargarizans | reverse complement strand
TCAGTTCCTGCTCTCAAAGATAAGTGTCATTTCTAGTTTGGTTGTTTGTGTCATCTATCCCATCCAGGTTCTGTGCGAGCAGGCTGCTTCTATTTTCCCACTTCACCATCTCAGGGAGTTCAGGGTTTTGTCAGCCCAGGCTGGAGGACACAGCACACCTACCTTCAAGGTCTGCATGTGGGCAGAGCAGTGCAGGGAAAGAGGTCAGGGATAAGCTAGGAGGTGACTCTTCCTCTGTCTCTCGTCCAGAGCCTGGTTGGTGCGTTATCTGTTATACTGAGTGCACGTCCGTCGTGACAGTGACATCGGGGGCATGAAGGCTTACATGGGGCCATGATGGATGGGGGCTGATGGCTGACATGAGGGCTAATGCCTGACATGGGGGGCTGATGGATGGGGTCTGATCTGAGTTTGAAACTGTGTTTTGATACCTTTGGATGTACTACAACTCCCATTCTGCACTTTAGGAAAGAGAGATTAGTAGCTTCTACTACTAGCTTGGTTACTGACTCCAGTACTATACGCCAGCCACTGCACCTACATCTCTAGGACCAGAACAGTGATAGGAGGGCATTCCAAAACACAGAGGGCACTCCAACCACCTTCAGGCAGGAGCCCCAACTTCAGAGTGTGCTCTAAGGGAAGTAGGGTGTGCCCTCTTATCACTGCCCTGGTCCTAGGGAGGATTGGTGAGAGGATTGCAGCAAGAGCCACTACCACAGGAAATACTCACACACTCCACACACAGCTAGCAGCAGCTGAGCTTGGCATGTTTTGAGCCTACACCCACAGTATCAGCAGAATCACAAGTTCCTGAGCTCACCATAATAAAGCATATGTCTGAAGTATGCATTCAATATCCTGGGTATAACAATGCAATTTTAGTGGTGAAATGTCTTTAAACTACATAGTCTTATGCAGTAATGCGCTCGCTAATGTGGATGTAACAATGCAATGTCTGCAGTAAAATGTCTGAACTATGCATTCAATATCACAGGTATAACAATGTAAATTTGTAGAAAAATGTTTTCGATCTACACGGTCTTAGGCAGTAATGCTTTTGCTAAAACAGAAATAATGATGCAATGTTTGTGGTAAAATGTCTTTGAACTATATCACGGGTATAAAAATGGGGTTATTGCAGTATTGCTTTTGCTGTAACTACCCGCTATCTTGCATATGCAATGCGTTTAATAACACGCCACTGATATAAAATGGCATTATTGCAGTATTGCTTATGCTTTAATTTCCCAATATCTTGCAGTAATATGCAATGCTTTAATAACACAGGTATAATGCACTGAAATGGCTTTTAGAAGAAAAAATGCGCAGTTGCTCAAAGTTTGCAGAAAAATGCTATAAGGGTGATGCTGGCTAGAAAGCCTATGAACTGAGGATTAAAAAAAAGCTGTTCATATATAGGAAAAATCATTTCGTAGGGGGTTTAGTAATACAGAACTACAGATGTAGTACAGTTAATACACATGCTTTATGAGTCGTGTTATCTAAACTAAACGCGTTAAGCAAACACCTTTAATTGCTTTTCAATGGCTTTTGTTTCAAGATAACACAACGAGTTAAGAAATTTGAGTTAAGAGTTTGTGTGTTAGGCTACTTTCACACTAGCGTTCGGGCGGATCCGTTCAGAACGGATCCGCCCATAATAATGCAGACGGAGGCTCCGTTCAGTACGGATCCGTCTGCATTATTTTAGCAAAAAAAAGCTAAGTGTGGAAATAGCCTGGGACGGATCCGTCCAGACTTTCAATGTAAAGTCAATGGGGGACGGATCCGCTTGAAGATTGAGCCACATTGTGGCATCTTCAAACGGATCCGTCCCCATTGACTTAGGCTGCTTTCACACTAGCGTTCGGTATTCCGTTCGTGAGCTCCGTTTGAAGGAGCTCACGAGCGGACCCGAACGCAGCCGTCCACCCCTGATGCAGTCTGAATGGAGGCGGATCCGCTCAGACTGCATCAGTCTGGTGGCGTTCAGCCTCCGCTCCGCTCGCCTCCGCACGGACAGGCGGACAGCTGAACGCTGCTTGCAGCGTTCGGGTGTCCGCCTGGCCGTGCGGAGGCGTGCGGATCCGTCCAGACTTACAATGTAAGTCAATGGGGACGGATCCGTTTGAAGATGCCACAATGTGGCTCAATCTTCAAGCGGATCCGTCCCCCATTGACTTTACATTGAAAGTCTGGACGGATCCGTCCCAGGCTATTTCCACACTTAGCTTTTTTTTGCTAAAATAATGCAGACGGATCCGTACTGAACGGAGCCTCCGTCTGCATTATTATGGGCGGATCCGTTCTGAACGGATCCGCCCGAACGCTAGTGTGAAAGTAGCCTTACATTGTAAGTCTGGACGGATCCGCACGCCTCCGCACGGCCAGGCGGACACCCGAACGCTGCAAGCAGCGTTCAGCTGTCCGCCTGTCCGTGCGGAGGCGAGCGGAGCGGAGGCTGAACGCCACCAGACTGATGCAGTCTGAGCGGATCCGCCTCCATTCAGACTGCATCAGGGGTGGACGGCTGCGTTCGGGTCCGCTCGTGAGCTCCTTCAAACGGAGCTCACGAACGGAATACCGAACGCTAGTGTGAAAGCAGCCTTAATCCTGCTACATCTGCAGCTGCCAGCATACAACAGGGTGGCATCCGATCACTCACTCAAAGCTTTCCCTAATCAAAATCCCTAAAATCTAATCAATTAGATATTCTTATTCTCTCCCTATGCTACCTACAGTGTCCCTATCACACTTACACTAGTGGCTTGTGTCTGTAATATCTTTTGACACTGCCACATGACACCCTTCCAGGTCAGAAGATGAACACATAATGCCGTTCTATGACATTCTCAGCAAAGAACTTTCCTCTGTTCCCACCCGGATTGGCTTATCCAAGCCGTCTGTCAGCCTCTGAGCCATTAAGGGCAAGCCCTCCTCCCCACTTCCTTCCAGTGTCATGTGATCCTTCATTTTCTTCCTCACTCTAAGGCTAGGTCTACACAACGACATTTGTCACACGACATTTCGTCGCACCAATGTCGCGTGACAATTTTTTATGATAGTCTATGGTGTCGCACTGCGCCATGTGACATACTGCGACTGCAATGCAACAGTCTCAAAAAATCTATTCGAGATGGATTTTTCTGTGACTGTCGCATTCGCAGCATGTCGCATGTCGCATTGCAACACCATAGACTATTATTATAAAAATCGTTGCACGACATTGGTGCGACAAAATGTTGCGCGACAAATGTTGCAGTGTAGTTGTGCCCTGTCGCGTGACTTATTGTTGCACGACACATGTCGTCGTGTAGACCTAGCCTAAGACATTCTCAGCAAAGAAGCTTCCTCAGTTTTCACCCTGATTGGCTTATCCAGGTCGTCTGTCAGCCTCTGAGCCAATCAGGGCAAGCCCTCCTCCCTACTTCCTCCCAGTGTCATGTGATCCTTCATCTTCTTCCTCACTCATGGTGATGTCTACAGTAAAATGATGCTGGGCACCGTTTATACACAGTTCATCTGAAATCAATCAAAAAACTTCAGATTTGTTTTGCAGACACATTTTTGTGAAATTCGTAAGGGATTTAATAGTTTAAAATTGATTTGCTCATTATTGATATTATTAATATTATATAATTAGAAATGTATAATGTAATACGGAACTTACTTGGTTGTGCACTTGTTCTCGATTTTTTTTGCAGATGCTGTGACAGTCTCATTAGGAAGATCTTCTTGAAAAAAAAAACTCAAGTCAGTACAAGTCAATAATCGAGTCAACTAAAGACAGTACTACTGTCTTCATATTAACCAAATACTTTACATATATAGACTGCCTCCAGGTTTAATAGTCCCTGGCACTTTCTACAACATAGCTGCAAAATGAAAAGCATCTAATAGTGAAAGTACAGTCTGCATTTATCACAAATTACATGAATACAGTTACAGAGGAGGCTAGACCAAATTTGTTAGCCAATCACAAATTGTGCATGCTTGAATGTGGTAATAAAAAAAAACAATAGTAAACAATAAACAGATGTTTGGGTATTGACTAGACACATATCAGATTCAAATGTCAGCATCAGAGTCAGATGTCAATCAGGTGTCAGAGTTAAGTGTCATCATTTGGCATTTCATATCAGCATCAGGTGTCGGTATCAGATTCAACTGTCAGCCTTAGGTGTCAGCATCACAGCCAGGTGTCAGCATCAAGTGTTAGCATCAGAGTCAGGTGTCAGCATTAGTTAGGTGTCAGAGTCAGGTGTCAGCATCAAAGCGAGGGGTCAAAGTCAGGAGTCAGCATGAGAGTCAGGTGTCAGAGTGAGGTGTTAGCATCAATTGCCAATTTTACAGTCAACTGTCAGCCTCAGGTGTCAGTATCAAGTTTTAGCATCAGAATCAGATATTAGAGTCAGGTGTCATCATCAAAGTCAGGAGTCAGCAAGAGAGTCGGGTGTCAGCATCAGGTGCCAGTATCAGGTGTCATGTCAGCTTGAGTATCAGGTGCCAGTCTTAGGTGTCATCTGAGCTTGAGCATTAGGTATCAAAGTTTGGTGTCAGAGTCAGGTGTCAGCATTAGTGTCAGAGGGTGGGAGCTAGATGTCTGGGAGAGTAATTTGTATTACGCTTACATTATTACGATATTTGACTTAGACATATAACAATAATAATAATAATAATAAAAAAATTTATATAGCGCCACCATATTCCGCAGCACTTTACAAATTCATAGGGTTCATGTACAAAACAAAAGTAACTGGCTAATATGCAACTGAAACACTAGGAGTTAGGGCCCTGCTTGCAAGAGCTTGCAATCTATGAGAAATTGGGGGTGACACATAAGGTAGTTGATTGTGATAAGTAGGATTACAGCCATTATTGAACTGACAGGAGTGGTGCCGGCCAATCTGCTTTGGGTTTGGGACTACTAGAGGATCGAGTTTAGGCCAGAGGAGTTGGTGGGGGAAAGGTTTAGTCTGGGAAAAGTCATTTTAGGTAGCTTGATAAGCCTGCCTGAAAAGATGTGTTTTTGAAGCATATTTGAAGGTGGAGAAGTTGTGAATTGACCTAGTATTTCGGGGCAGAATATTCCAGAGAGTAGGTGCAGCTCGAGAAAAGTCTTGAAGACGGGAGTGAGAGGTACAAATTATGGAGGTTACTAATCTTAGGTCGCTAACAGAACGGAGAGCACGAATAGGGTGGTAGATGGAGATGAGGGAGGAGATGTATGGAGGTGCAGCACTGTGGAGAGCTTTGTGGGTGAGAAGTTTGAACTGTATTCTGTGGTGTATGGGCAACCAGTGAAGTGACTGGCACAGACTAGTAGCCTCAGTGTAGCGGTTGGATGGATAGATGAGCCTGGCTGCAGCATTTAGAACAGACTGAAGGGGGAAGAGTTTAGTGAGAGGGAGACCGATTAGTAATGCGTTGCAGTAGTCAAGACAAGAATGAGGCCTATGCGGTAGTGAAATCCCGACGCAGGCGTGCGTGATGACGTAATCGCGCGCGCCTGTGCAGGACGCAGCAGCACAGTGAAGTGTGCGCACCTTCCTCTGCGAGTAAGCACCTGGACATAGGTGAGTATTTAGCTTTTATTTTATTTTTTTATTTTATGTGCCAACTTTGGGGGACACAGGAGGACATGAGGGGTGGGGGAAATATTGTGGTGGGATACTGTGTGGGGGCAAATTATTATGGGAGGGATTACTATGTGGGGCAATAATTATGGGAGGGATTACTATGTGGGGGCAAATTACTATATGGGGCAATGTGAGGGAAACTACTGTGTGAGGAAAATTACTATATGGGGGTAGTGGGGGCAGTGTGGGGGCAATTACTGTGTGGGGGCAGTGTGGGGGACACTACTGTATGGGGCAGTGTGGGGGCAATTACTGTGTGGGGGCAGTGTGGGGTATATTACTATATGGGGCAGTGTGGGGAAAATTACTGTGTGGGGGCAGTGTGGGGCAAATTACTATATGGGGCAGTGTGGGGCAAATTTATATATGGGGCAGTGTGGGGTAAATTACTGTATGGGGCAGCGTGGGGGGCGTTGCTATTGGGGAGGCACTGTAGGGGCAATTCTATTATTTCTGGGGACACTATACAGGGATTATTACCTGGAGCACAATATAGGGTGTTATTATTACTGGGGGCACTCTAGGCACGTCACTGGTTAGCAGCACAGGTCGGGTCAAGAGATGGTTTCCTTAGTAGTGGGGTTATAATAGAGTGTTTGAAAGAGGAGGGAAAGATACCAGAAGAGAGAGAGGTTAAAAATTGTAGTTAGGTGAGTGATGACAGCCGGGGAGAGGGACTGGAAGAGGTGTGATGGAATAGGATCACTGCTAGAGGTTGTGGGTCGAGAAGAAGAGAGAAGCCTGGAGACTTTTTCCTCTGTCATAGGGTCAAAAGAGGAGAGAGAGCATGTGGAGGAATTGGAGGGAGGAGGATTGAAATTATTTGGGGAATAAGAGATTATTTCCTGCCGGATACTGCCAATCTTGTCTCTGAAGTAAGTGGCCATGCCATCAGCGCAGAGGTCAGTGACAGGTTCTGGAACTTTAGGGCTTAGAAGGGAATGAAAAGTGTTGTTTTGGGTTATTTCAGAGTGAGGAGATGAGAGGTGAAGTACTTTTGTTTGGCAATGTTGAGAGCCGAATTGTATGTTTTGAGCATAAATTTATAGTCTGCTGATATTCGCAATTTTCTCCATAAGCGTTCTGCACATCTGGAGCAGCGCTGTAGAAAACGTGTTTCAGGTGTGTGCCAGGGTTGCCGTGTTCTGTGTCGACAGGGTCGGATTAATATTGGAAAAACTTCATCTAGGGTGGTTTTGAGGGTCTGGTTGTAATGATTGGCAGCCAAGTCTGGACAGGGGAGGGAAGTGATTGGGGTAAGAGCTAGTTGTAGGGTGTTAATAAGTTGCTGGCAGTTAATAAATGTGAAAAGTAGTTAATGTAAATAAATGTAAATGTGAAAAGTAGGATTGCCATGAGAAAAATGAGATGTCTTTATGGTAAATGAAAGAAGATTGTGGTCAGAAAGTGGGAAGGATAAGTTACTAAAGTTGGAGACTGAACAATGACGGAAGACTAGATCAAGTATATTGCACAGTTCATGCGTAGCAGAGGAAGTAAGTTGTGATAGGCCAAGAGAGGAGGTTAAAGAAAGAAAGTGAGCCGCTGATGGGGAGTTAGGATCATCAATGGGGGATATTAAAATCACCCATAATAAGAGTTGGTGATTCAGAAGAGAGGAAGTGAGGAAGCCAAGCTGCAAAGTGATCCAGAAATTGGTGGGGTGAGCCTGGGGGACTATAGACAACTGCAACTCTCAGGGGAATCGATGGAAGAGTCTAATGGTGTGAACCTCAAAAGAGGGGAATGTGAGACAAGGTACAGGGGGAATAACCTTAAATGTTATATGCCTACTCATCCACCGTGCCTGTCATCAGGTCTGGTGGTATGGGAGAAGTGAAGTCCACCATAGGATAGGGCAGCAGGGGAAGCAGTGTCAAGAGGGTTGAAGCCAGGTTTCTGTAAGGGCTAGCAAGTTCAGAGAGTGTGAGAGGAAGAAATCGTGAATTGTGGGTAGTTTGTTTAGAACTGATTGTGCGTTCCAGAGTGCGCAGTTAAAAGAGACTGGAGAGGATGTGCACTGAACATTAATTCGATTTTTTGAGTTTCTGTGTGTGGCAGAGGAGAAGTTAGCAACAGAGGGAGGACCAGCATTTGGTGAAATATCCCCTTCAGCTAGTAGCAGGAGAACAGAAAGAGACAGCAAGTGGTTGAAAGATTTATATTGGTGTTTTTTAAGCTGCACCGTGGAGGAATATGGGTCAGTGTAATGTATGAGGGTATGAAGTGTATGGGAACTTAACATGGGTGAGGGAAGGAGGGGGGACTGATGTGGAGAGAAGGGACAAAGGGTGGACAGTGTGGTTGAATTTGAAAGTAGACAGCCATAGTGATGAGAAGAGCAGCCAGAGCCTGAGTGAAACTATATCGTAGCATACCTGTGCTGTGTGTAACTTTGTTTGAGTAGTACACAAAGCATCTCCGTCTCCTGCCCTGTCTAACTGCCATGATTAACTGCCAAGCGCTAAGGCAAAATGGCGCTTTGACAGAGATGGTGCTTTTGCTGAGTGCTTCCCCTTAGACTGTGTCTATATTTATAGGAAGTGTGATCACAGAACTAGGGGTAATTTAGCTCATTAATATATCTAATCGGAGGAATTCCTAATATGGACACTTCATGAAAGGTATAAGATGATCGTTTACATCCCATTACAGATAACATAACCTATTTTACTTGGCTCTGCGAACAAAACTGAGGTTTTAGCTGAGCAGCCAGACATTACAATAGAAAGAGAGCAGCAGACAAAAACAAGCTGATGAATTCCATCGTCAGCTCTCCTGGGTCTCAGTCTGTGCTGAAGTCTCTGTTTCCAACTCCATCAACCACAAAAAAGCTAATTCTGGACTGCCTGCAAATTATGTAAAGAACTATAAAATATGAGGTCAGATGAAACGCAGAGAGGACAATTTTTGATTGGCAAATAATCCATAATTAAGTAAGTAAGGATCATTGGGAAATTATTGTAGCAAATCCATTTAATAGACGATTGGTGTGACGTTATGGAGCGCTCTGGTTAACCAGAGTAGGGTCAGGACTATAGTTAGAACTGTTGTGAACTAAGTCAATATGAGTCAAGTGTTTTCAACTGTTGACTGGCTGCATTGTGCAATAGTTAAAGGTGTTGTCCCATGAAAAATATTCTACAATTTTAAAAACAGCAACTGGTTTGTAATTGCATGTAATTAAACATTTAGTATAGTCACTTAGTTATTTAATAAAATGTATCTGTATAGTGCCACCTGCTGTTTGTTTTTGTTCTTATTTCTTTGTCCTACTTACTGAGAAGGCTGCACATGCTCAGTTTAATCCTTCAACTCCCTTCTGAGGTGTGATAGGGAGAGATCTACAGAAGAAAGAAGACCCCTGTGAAAGGACACTCCTCTAATCTGCCCAGAATGATTGGAGAAATGAATGGAGAGATCTCTGGATACATGTGCAGTACAGGGCTGGCTCTAGCTTTGTCATGTACTATATGATCTCTGGTTTTAATTGTTTTTACATTAATCATGGTTTAACCTCTTTTAAGGTTTGCCTCCCCATTTGATTCTGGTTGTTTATCATTGTACAGTTACTTTTTCAACTATATATCTCAATTTGCAGACAATGCATAGGAGACTATGATGTTGCCTCCATTCACTTTTGTTGGAGTGAGCCAAGCAAATGTGCTTGGCCATTTATGTGACTCTCGGAAAAATGAATAGCGAGAGCTGTGCACCTGCATGGCCACCACTTTATTAACCTGCTGCCTGGATGTGGTGACCAGTGGCCACTTCATCAGGTGGGATGGAAGGTGTTGAACCACCCAGTTCTGGAGATAGCTGTGAGTAACAGATGAAACCTGCATCTACCTATCTTGTATCTGCACACAGTGGGAAAAACAAATCCATCATGTGGTTTGGTTACTAAACACGTAACATGTTAATTTATGTCATAGATTGTCGCAGCAGATTATACCCTTTTGCAACAAATTCTACCTCTAATCTGCAACAGATATTTTCTATTCAAATTTATGTCCTGTGGTAAGATGAACAGAATAGTGTATGGTAAAGTCCTGAAAGGGGTGTATATCCCACCCAGCTTCCTCATCAGGGTGAGGTAAATAAAATCCAGTGGTTAAAAGGGTCTCAGCAATGTGAAGGTTGCGGAGACAGTTTTGTTAAGTTTATAGGCTGGATTTTATTGGCCTGGGAGAAGGTAGGCTTGGTAGAGGGACCTCCCTAGTCCACCCCATTCCGGGGCAGATTTTCCCCTATTCTGAGGGATTCCCAGCTGAAGGCAGCTGGGATCGTTAGGGTACATGCACACGTTCAGGATTCATGTGCGGAGAATCCGCACTGAAATCCGCAGGTGTTCACAGGCAAATCCGTGCGGTCAATCCGCATTAATTGGTGCGGATTTGCATGCGGATTTGCGTGCGGATTTGGTGCGGATTTTCCGCATGCGGATTTCACTAAGTGAATTAAGAAAATCCGGTCAGGAAAAATAAAATTAATTGACATGTCGCGGATTTTAAAATCCGCACCGCAGGTCAAAATCCGCACGGAAAAAATCCGCATCGTGCGCATTGAGAATTTCAAATTCTCATAGAATACAATGTACATGACCTACGGTGCGGATTTTCCGCACGCAAATCCGCGCGGAAAATCCGCACGCAATCCTGATTGTGTGCAGGGGGCCTAAAGGGGAAATAAAGCACAGTCCAGGCTGTCAGTCTGGGGAGAGTAATGCCTGGAGAAAGTCTGGGAAGCTGGCTGCCCTGCTGGCTAGAGAAGCCGAATTATCTGTGTGACCTGTGTTCAATAGATGAGCTAGGATCTTCACTGTATTAGCCAGAGACCAGACGGGCAGGTGTTTATTTTGGTTTTGTCACAACCAGACAGCTGAGAAGCTCTGACAGAGGCCTTTCAGAACCTCCTCCTTGACTTTCTTTGTTGTGGTATTCAGTTCCTCATCTCGTTAGCCTCTCTCAGCTGTCATGTGTTGGACTAATTGCTTACCTTTAAATTCCTCCCCAGAATGCTTTTCTGGGCGGCTTATACTTCTTCCTGGAGTGTGTGTGCATGCTGATCTTGTTCTCCTCTCTGCTACTAAGTTAAGTGTTGAACATTTATCTGTTATTTTCTGTTTGCTGGATCCCAGGTGACCCTGACTCCCTCCGTATCTTGTGTAGGGAGCCGGTGGTCGTGTCCCCTCAATATTGTAGGGTGCTCAGGGGTTATATAGTCAAGGTACGTGGATATGCAAACCTCCACCATTCGGATCTTTGCATAGACTGAGCAGCCAGGGAAAGTGCCAGGTCTTCTGCAGGGGTCTCCCTTTTGTTCCTTAGCTTTTGGATCCAGCGAGTCATTTATGCATGTTGCTTTGCCTTGTTTCCTGTACACCGTCCGTGACATTATAAGCCGCCGAAACCGTCTCAAGCATGGATCCGGTTTCACTTTTGGCTGAACGCTTCCAGGGTCTTTCATTGGAGGTAGCTGATCTCCGTAAGACTTTTTCTCAGCTTCAAGTGACCGGTTCAGCTTGCGTTCATGGAGTTTGTTCTGAGCCTAAGATCTCGCTCCCGGATACGTTCTCCGGGGGTAGTGAGAATTTTGGGCGTTTTAGAGAGGCTTGCAAACTCCATTTTCGCCTTCTTCCCCATTCCTCTGGTGATGAGGAACGGAGGGTGGGGATCATTATATCGCTGCTCAGAGGTAACGCTCAGTCCTGGGCCTTTTCGCTGCCGGAGGGGGCACGGCCTCTCCGTTCAGTGGATGAATTCTTTTTAGCCCTGGGTCAGATATATGATGATCCGGATCGTATTGCTCTGGCTGAGTCTAGACTACGTCTATTATGCCAGGGTAAACAATCCGCAGAAATATACTGCTCAGAATTTCGGAGATGGGCAGTTGATACTGGTTGGAATGATGCTGCACTCCGAAGTCAATTTTGCCATGGTCTTTCAGAGGGATTGAAAGATGCATTTGCCTTTCATGAGAGGCCTATTTCTTTTGACTCTGCTATGTCTCAGGCCGTTCATATTGACAGGCGTCTTAGAAAGAGAGGAGAGATGTCCCCTTCCTGTCATACTCAGTCCCAGGACAGTGCAGCGGTCCCATTCTGTGCGCAGGGGTCTCAGTCGCTGTCAGCCCCTTCTGAGCAGGAGCCCATGCAGCTGGGGTTGATTGCTTCTGACAATAGAAGATTCAGCTCGCATGGGAGGGTTTGTTTTTGTTGTGGAGGTATAAATCATTTGGCAAATATTTGTCCCTCTAGGAGATTCAGGCAGTTTTCTGGGAGTAATAAAGAAACAAACAGGAAAAATCTTTTAAAAATGTTCCGTCTGTTACTATTGGCAGGGTTGAGGCGGAAATTGAAGGTTTTCCGTTTGCTTGTAGTTCCCGTTTTGTCCTGCCAGCTAGGGTGGCGCTAGAGAGCAAGAACATTTTTTGTGAGATTTTTGTGGATAGTGGAGCAGCGGTCAATCTCATTGATAATCAATTTGCGATAACTCATGGTTTCCAGGTGCGCACTTTGGGAAAGGATATTCCTGTTTTTGCCATCGATTCCGCTCCACTTTCTCAGAAATCATTAAAGGGCATAGTTCACAATATCCATTTAATTGTGAGTGATGCTCATGTTGAGGATGTGTCATGTTTCGTCCTTAGCGGTTTGCCTACCCCTCTGGTGTTGGGGCTGCCCTGGCTCACTAAGCATAACCCCACCATTGATTGGCAAGCGAGGCAAATAAATGGTTGGAGTGACTTTTGCAGAGAGAATTGCCTCATGACATCTGTTTCTGAGGTTGCTACTAAGACTGTACCATCTTTTCTCTCTGAATTTTCGGATGTCTTCTCTGAGAGTGGAGTTCAGGTTTTGCCCCCGCACAGGGAGTACGATTGCCCTATTAATCTCACCCCAGACGCCAAGCTGCCTAAATCTCGTTTATACAATCTTTCCCAACCTGAGAGGATCGCTATGCGTGCTTATATCTCTGAGAGTCTGAGAAAAGGACACATACGACCCTCGAAGTCACCTGTTGCCGCTGGTTTTTTCTTTGTTAAGAAAAAAGATGGTTCTTTAAGACCTTGTCTGGATTTCAGGGAGCTGAACAGTATCACAATTCGTGACCCTTATCCGCTTCCTCTGATCCCGGACCTGTTTAACCAGGTTGTTGGGGCTAAAGTCTTTTCCAAATTAGATCTAAGAGGGGCATACAACCTGGTCAGGGTCAGAGAAGGGGACGAATGGAAGACGGCCTTCAATACCCCTGAGGGCCATTTTGAAAATTTGGTTATGCCTTTTGGTTTGATGAATGCCCCAGCCGTTTTTCAGCATTTCGTGAACAGCATTTTTTATCATTTGATGGGAAAATTTGTATTGGTGTATTTGGATGACATTTTGATTTTTTCTCCCGATTTCAAAACTCATAAGGAACATTTACGTCAGGTCTTGCTCATCCTGCGGGAGAATAAATTATATGCGAAACTGGAAAAATGTGTGTTTGCGGTTCCAGAAATTCAATTTCTGGGGTTTCTTCTCTCCGTTTCTGGTTTTCGCATGGACCCCGAGAAGGTCCGCGCTGTGCTTGAGTGGGAGCTTCCTGAGAATCAGAAGGCGCTGATGCGTTTTTTGGGCTTTGCCAATTATTACAGGAAGTTCATTTTGAATTATTCTTCTATTGTTAAACCACTCACTGATATGACCAGAAAGGGGGTAGATTTTTCTTCTTGGTCAGTAGAGGCGCGTAAGGCTTTTTCTGATATCAAGGAGAGTTTTGCTTCCGCTCCCATCTTGGTGCAACCTGATGTTTCTTTACCCTTCATAGTTGAGGTTGATGCTTCTGAGGTGGGTGTGGGGGCGGTCTTGTCTCAGGGTTCCTCTCCTGCCAATTGGCGACCGTGTGCCTTTTTCTCAAGAAAACTCTCCTCCGCAGAGAGAAATTACGATGTGGGAGATAGGGAATTGTTGGCCATCAAGTTGGCTTTTGAGGAATGGCGCCATTGGCTAGAGGGAGCCAGACACCCTATTACCGTATTTACTGACCATAAAAATCTGGCCTACTTGGAGTCAGCCAAGCGTCTGAACCCGAGACAGGCCAGATGGTCTTTGTTCTTTTCTAGGTTTAATTTTGTTGTCACGTTCCGCCCTGGAGTTAAGAATGTGAAGGCAGATGCCCTGTCATGTTGTTTTCCGGGAGGCGGGAATTTTGAAGACCCGGGTCCCATTTTGGCTGAAGGTGTGGTGGTCTCGGCTCTTTTTCCTGAATTGGAGGCAGAGGTGCAGGCAGCCCAGTCAGAGGCTCCTGATCTTTGTCCTCCTGGGAGGTTGTTTGTGCCTCTCGCTTTAAGACACAAGATTTTTAAAGAACACCACGATACGGTCCTTGCTGGGCACCCGGGGGTAAGAGCCACACTGGATCTCATCGCTCGGAGATTCTGGTGGCCTGCGCTTCGTAAGTCGGTTGAGGGTTTTGTGGCAGCCTGCGAGACTTGCGCTCGTGCCAAAGTCCCTCATTCACGGCCATCAGGTCCTCTCCTTCCCTTACCCATTCCTTCCCGTCCTTGGACACATCTGTCCATGGACTTCATAACGGACCTGCCTCGTTCCTCGGGGAAGACTGTGATTCTGGTGGTGGTGGACCGTTTTAGCAAAATGGTGCATTTCATCCCTTTCCCTGGTTTGCCCAATGCTAAGACGCTGGCGCAGGCATTTATTGATCACATTGTCAAATTGCACGGTATTCCTTCAGACATAGTCTCTGATAGGGGCACGCAGTTTGTTTCCAGATTCTGGAAGGCTTTCTGTTCTCGCTTGGGGGTTCGGTTGTCATTCTCTTCTGCTTTCCACCCGCAGTCGAATGGCCAGACAGAGCACGTCAATCAGAATCTGGAGACATATCTGCGCTGTTTTGTGGCGGAGAATCAAGAGGATTGGTGTTCTTTTTTGTCCCTTGCTGAGTTTGCTTTAAATAACCGTCGTCAGGAGTCCTCTGATAAGTCACCATTTTTTGGTGCATATGGGTTTCATCCGCAGTTTGGGACTTTCTCGGGAGAGGGGTCTTCTGGTTTACCTGATGAGGACAGATTCTCCTCGTCTTTGTCATCTATTTGGCAAAAGATTCAGGATAATCTAAAGAGCATGAGTGAGAGATATAAGCGTGTGGCAGATAAGAGATGTGTGCTTGGTCCGGACCTGAATGTTGGTGATCTGGTGTGGTTGTCCACCAAGAATATCAAATTGAAGGTTCCCTCCTGGAAGTCGGGTCCTAGGTTTATTGGGCCTTACAAAATCCTGTCTGTCATCAATCCTGTTGCATACCGTCTTGATCTTCCTCAGACTTGGAAGATCCATAATGTTTTTCATAAGTCCTTATTGAAACCTTATGTTCAACCCATTGTACCCTCGCCTTTGCCTCCTCCTCCGATTATGGTTGATGGGAATCTTGAATTTCAGGTCTCTAGGATTGTGGATTCTCGTCTTGTCCGCGGTTCTCTTCAGTGCCTTGTTCATTTGGAGGGGTATGGTCCTGAGGAGAGGATGTGGGTCCCAGTGAAGGACATTAAGGCCTCTCGTCTCATCAGGGCTTTCCATAGGTCCCATCCTGAAAAGGTGGGTTCTGAGTGTCCGGAGTCCACTTGTAGAGGGAGGGGTACTGTCACAACCAGACAGCTGAGAAGCTCTGACAGAGGCCTTTCAGAACCTCCTCCTTGACTTTCTTTGTTGTGGTATTCAGTTCCTCATCTCGTTAGCCTCTCTCAGCTGTCATGTGTTGGACTAATTGCTTCCCTTTAAATTCGTCCCCAGAATGCTTTTCTGGGCGGCTTATACTTCTTCCTGGAGTGTGTGTGCATGCTGATCTTGTTCTCCTCTCTGCTACTAAGTTAAGTGTTGAACATGTATCTGTTATTTTCTGTTTGCTGGATCCCAGGTGACCCTGACTCCCTCCGTATCTTGTGTAGGGAGCCGGTGGTCGTGTCCCCTCACTATTGTAGGGTGCTCAGGGGTTATATAGTCAAGGTACGTGGATATGCAAACCTCCACCATTCGGATCTTTGCATAGGCTGAGCAGCCAGGGAAAGTGCCAGGTCTTCTGCAGGGGTCTCCCTTTTGTTCCTTAGCTTTTGGATCCAGCGAGTCATTTATGCATGTTGCTTTGCCTTGTTTCCTGTACACCGTCCGTGACAGGTTTGGTTTATGTTTTGTCGTGCTGGACCTTCACCTTACCCAGTGAATTTATAACTGGGTTTGCCTTTATTGCCGGAGTGTTATAAAAACAAAATAAAGCAACGTTTGGACTTTAACCCTGTGGTCTACACCATGGAGCTACACCATGGACAAGCCGGTCCGATCCCAGACGTTTGACCTCCTCCATCTTGTATGGAAGTGGCTGGAACCTGAGTCTTCTACATTGGACCAAATTGTGGAGAAAGTAGTGGTGGATCACTACTTCAGAGCCCTCCCGGCGGAGTTGCAACGGTGGGTCGGACATGGAGACCCCAAAACTGCAGATCAGCTCGTAAACCTGGTGGAAAGGTTCCTGGTGGCTAAGGACTACCTCTGTGATGTCCCTGCCGCACCAAAACCTCCCCGGAGTACCTGATTTGTGTTATCCGTGGGTAAAAGAGTTCCGGTTGTTGGGGGTGTGTGGAAGGGTGCAAGAGGGAATCAGGCTCTAGAGGTTAGGCTAGGACATAAGTCTGAGTCTCGGAGAGGTCTTCTCGCCTAGGAGACCCGGGGCGCCCCAGTGCTGTAGGTGCCGTGAGTGGAGACACATTGCTGCCTATTGCCCTCTGACCTCTGAGCCCATGGAGTGTGCAGGTAGATAGCCTCACCAGGACTACAGACTGAGCCGCAGATGTGTACCATGGTGATAAATGACTGCTCCATCAGGGCTCTGTTGGACTCTGGTAGTCTGGTCACCTTAGTGCATGCCAGCTTCGTGGCTGGGAATTATGTGCCGGACAAAAGAGTAAATGTGGGGATGCAAAATCATACCCGGTGGCTCAGGTTAAGCTGGAGACTCTGGATGGGACTATAACCTATGAAGTCGGGGTTGTAAAAAGACTTATGCATGATATGATATTGGGCCGGGACTTTCCCTTGTTTTGGAAGTTTTGAGAGAGGAAAAACACTCCTGCAGAATCTGTGCCTTCTCCTTCAAATAATCATTGCTGTGAGTTGCCCATTGAATACAATGGTTTAAAGAAAGAGACCATTGAAAACAATGGTGCCAATAAGGTGCAAAGTGAAGATGTCATGTTAACTGAAATGTCTGGTGAAAAGGTGGTGTTATGTGACGTACCTGATAATGACACTTTTCCATTGGAGGTTTTAGCCGAGGAAAATGAAGCTTCCCCAACCGGGGAAAATGTGTTGGACTTTAGGGTGTCTAAGGGTAACTTTGGTACGGAGAAATTGAGAGACCCCACTCTCATGAGTGCTCCCGGAAATGTTAACGTGATAGATGGTGTACCACAGGTACCAGAAGCTGACCAGAAATTTCAGCATTTTGCCATGAATGGAAACCTGCTGCATCGAGTTAACAAATGCAACAATGAAATTGTGGAGCAGCTTTTGGTGCCAAAACGCTATAGACATATGGTACTAGATCTCGCACATAACCACATATTTGAGGGTCATTTGGGTGTTAGCAAAACACAGGAGAGGGTACTACAAAGATTTTTCTGGCCTGGAGTGTACAAGGAAGTAGAATTATACTGCAAGTCCTGTCCCACCTGCCAGATAAGGGCCCCGACCTCCCATTTTTGCAGTCCCTTTTGCAGTGTGCCTCTGCCCAACATTCAGGTACCATTTGAAAAAGTCGCAATGGATTTGGTGGGTCCCATTGTTAAGTCGGCTAGGGGACACCAGTATATCTTGGTTGTGTTAGATTATGCCACAAGGTACCCGGAAGCGGTACCCTTACGAAACATGGCGTCCAAAAATATTGCCCGGGAATTATTTTTCATGTTCTCCCGCACAGGGATCCCTAAAGAAATTATCACGGACCAGGGTACCCCCTTTATGTCAAGGGTTATGAAAGAATTGTGAAATTTGTTCAAAATCACCCAGATATGTACCTCTGTGTATCACCCCCAGACAGATGGGTTGGTCGAGAGGTTTAACAAGACCCTGAAACAGATGTTAAAAAAAAGTGGTAGAAAAGGTTGGTCGGGACTGGGACTGCCTCCTACCATACCTTATGTTCTCTATTAGGGAGGTGCCCCAGGCTTCTACAGGCTTCTCGCTGTTTGAGTTACTATATGGCCTAAAGAGATTGAGGCTACTCCCTATAAGAGCATCATCGAACATGTGGCTGACATGCAAGACCGGATAGCGACCGTGATGCATCTGCAAAGAGCTCAGGATGGTCAAAGCAGAATCTTTAACAGGTCTGCCAAGGTAAGGGACTTTAATCCTGGGGATAGGGTCCTGATTTTAGTTCCCACTGTAGAAAGTAAGTTTCTGGCAAAGTGGCAGGGTCCCTACGAGATTTCGGAAAAAATGGGCGAGGTGAACTATAAGGTGCACCAACCACATAAATATGATCAAGCCATGGAAAGTTCGGGAGTCATTGGTGGCCACACAGACTATGATTAAGGAGGTGTCATCACCAATTCCCACGGTAAAAATTTGTGAGGTACCCCAGAAACAAGAAGTAAAAGAGTTTCTGCAGAAAAATAGAGGAAGGTTTTCTGACCAACCATGCCATACCCACCTGATAAAACATTATGTGAGAACTGAGCCCCACAGTAAGGTGAATCTAAAGCCCTACAGGATACCAGAAGCACGCAGAAAGCGGTATCCTCTGAGGTCAGGCGCATGCTTGAGTAAGGGGTCATTGAGGAATCTACCAGTGAGTGGTCAAGCCCTATTGTCCTAATCCCGAAGCCCAATGGGACTTGGAGATTTTGTAATGATTTCCGGAAGCTAAATGAGGTGTCAACATTCGATGCGTTCCCCATACCCACAGTAGATGAACTAATTGAGAGGCTTGGGAAAGCAAGGTATATCACGACCCTGGACCTTACAAAAGGGTATTGGCAGATACCATTATCAGATGATGCAAAAGAAAAGACAGCATTCTCCACTCCAGAAGGGCTGTTCCAGTACACAGTGATGCCGTTCGGGTGTCATGGAGCCCCCGCTACATTTCAGAGGTTGATGGACCTAATCGTGAGGCCACATCATGACTATGCTGCCGCTTACCTTGATGACGTGGTAATTTTTTCATCTGATTGGAGAAGTCACCTCTGGAACGTACAGGCTGTGATAGACTCCATTAGTGATGCTGGCCTAACCATAAACCCTGAGAAATGTGCAGTTGGTCTATAGCAGTGGTGCACAACCTTTTCTGGTTGGGGGCCACATTGTCAGCCTACACCAATTCCAAGGGCCGAAAATAAAACTTAAAGGGGCATTACCAACTGAAATACTGTATTTTTGGCATATTGAACATACAGTATATTCTATAAATATTTAGTTACAGTTCCAGGACTCCCATCTAATAGGAGAATACATGAAAGATACATGTAAAAAAGCCATAAGACAGACATACAGTACAGACCAAAAGTTTGGACACACCTTCTCATTCAAAGAGTTTTCTTTATTTTCATGACTATGAAAATTGTAGATTCACACTAAAGGCATCAAAACTATGAATTAACACATGTGGAATTATATACTGTACATAACAAAAAAGTGTGAAACAACTGAAAATATGTCATATTCTAGGTTCTTCAAAGTAGCCACCTTTTGCTTTGATTACTGCTTTGCACACTCTTGGCATTCTCTTGATGAGCTTCAAGAGATAGTCACCTGAAATGGTCTTCCAACAGTCTTGAAGGAGTTCCCAGAGATGCTTAGCACTTGTTGGCCCTTTTGCCTTCACTCTGCGGTCCAGCTCACCCCAAACCATCTCGATTGGGTTCAGGTCCGGTGACTGTGGTGGCCAGGTCATCTGGCGTAGCACCCCATCACTCTCCTTCATGGTCAAATAGCCCTTACACAGCCTGGAGGTGTGTTTGGGGTCATTGTCCTGTTGAAAAATAAATGATGGTCCAACTAAACGCAAACCAGATGGAATAGCATGCCGCTGCAAGATGCTGTGGTAGCCATGCTGGTTCAGTATGCCTTCAATTTTGAATAAATCCCCAACAGTGTCACCAGCAAAGCACCCCCACACCATCACACCTCCTCCTCCATGCTTCACGGTGGGAACCAGGCATGTAGAGTCCATCTGTTCACCTTTTCTGCGTCGCACAAAGACACGGTGGTTGGAACCAAAGATCTCAATTTTGGACTAATCAGACCAAAGCACAGATTTCCACTGGTCTAATGTCCATTCCTTGTGTTCTTTAGCCCAAACAAGTCTCTTCTGCTTGTTGCCTGTCCTTAGCAGTGGTTTCCTAGCAGATATTCTACCATGAAGGCCTGATTCACACAGTCTCCTCTTAACAGTTGTTCTAGAGATGTGTCTGCTGCTAGAACTCTGTGTGGCATTGACCTGGTCTCTAATCTGAGCTGCTGTTAACCTGCGATTTCTGAGGCTGGTGACTCGGATGAACTTATCCTCCGCAGCAGAGGTGACTCTTGGTCTTCCTTTCCTGGGGCGGTCCGCATGTGAGCCAGTTTCTTTGTAGCGCTTGATGGTTTTTGTGACTGCACTTGGGGACACTTTCAAAGTTTTCCCAATTTTTCGGACTGACTGACCTTAATTTCTTAAAGTAATGATGGCCATTCGTTTTTCTTTACTTAGCTGCTTTTTTCTTGCCATAATACAAATTCTAACAGTCTATTCAGTAGGACTATCAGCTGTGTATCCACCTGACTTCTCCACAACGCAACTGATGGTCCCAACCCCATTTATAAGGCAAGAAATCCCACTTATTAAACCTGACAGGGCACACCTGTGAAGTGAAAACCATTTCAGGTGACTACTTCTTGAAGCTCATCAAGAGAATGCCAAGAGTGTGCAAAGCAGTAATCAAAGCAAAAGGTGGCTACTTTGAAAAACCTAGAATATGACATATTTTCAGTTGTTTCACACTTGTTTGTTATGTATATAATTCCACATGTGTTAATTCATAGTTTTGATGCCTTCAGTGTGAATCTACAATTTTCATAGTCATGAAAATAAAGAAAACTCTTTGAATGAGAAGGTGTGTCAAAACTTTTGGTCTGTACTGTACATGTCTTTTACCAGATAGTTGGGGGCCGTACAGAATGGTATCGAGGGCCGCATGTGGCCCCCGGGCCGCAGGTTGTGCACCCCTGGTCTATAGGAAGCAAAATACCTGGGCTACATTATTGGTAAAGGGCTGGTTAAACCCCAGATCAATAAAGTAGAGGCGATACAATACTAGCCTAGGCCCTCAACAAAAAAAAACAAGTCAGGGCCTTCCTTGGCATAACAGGGTACTACCGCCGGTTCGTACCGATTTTTGCCTTGATGGCAGCACTATTGACTGACTTAACGAAAGACCCTAAGTAAGTAATGGTAAAGTGGACCCCAGAGTCAGAAATGGCTTTTCAAAGCCTAAAGTCCGCTTTCTGTCAACAGCCAGTGCTCATTTCCCCGGATTTCGGAAAAGAGTTTCTGGTCCAGACTGATGCATCTGAGACAGGCTTGGGAGCGGTCCTATCACAAGTGATAAATGAGGAGGAACACCCAGTGATGGACCTAAACAGGAAGTTTTTTTATTTTTTTTTACAAATGCCTAACTAGGCAGTGGAACCTATCTTGACCCAGATATAAATTAATAGTTTACTTTTATTGAAATAATTCTAAAATGTGATATACTAACTGAGTGCACATACACTCTTTAATTAAACTTAAACAACACTGTCCATGCTGTCCATGTACCCCTGAAGAAGCCAGAATTCTGGCGAAACATTTCGGGGCACAGCTTTAGATTTTAAATCGCTCTGTACCTCTTCACTGATTACCAGCACCCAGCGGCCAGTGGCCGACTGTGCTTGGCTAAGTTTCATAATTCAGATAGTTGGGCATTCACTGCTGGGCACCGACCCTTTGGTAGCGGTTCCAAACGCTATCACTTCCAGCTTGAGATCAATTGGTATGCGCAATGCGCTATGTGTATAGTGGGCGGAATCTATATTCCCACACCTTTCAATAAGGTTGCTATGACAAACATTCTCAGCTGGTGGTAAATTACAGACGGTGCTACGGCAGTGTGCGAACCCCCTCCCCTGTAAACAGTAGGAGCTTCTTGCTTACAGGGATATAGGGTGAGAGAGTGTGCACGTCTCTCTACCCTCTATATTGTCCAGTTTATATTCTCATCAGTGTTGAGGTGCACTGTATTTTTTAATTTCTCATTCTTTGGTGTTGTTTAAGTTTAATTAGAGAGTGTATGTGCACTCAGTTAGTATATCACATTTTAGAATTATTTCAATAAAAGTGAAGTATTAATTTATATCAGGGTCAAGATAGGTTCCACTGCCTAGTTAGGCATTTGTAAATAAAATAGTAAAATAACCTTACCCAGATTAGGTCCCAATTAAAATAAAATATAAGCAGGAAGTTGACCCCGGCAGAAAAAATTATGCCATCGTGGAACGAGAGTGTCTAGTCATTAAATGGGCTCTGGAGTCACTTAAATATTATCTGCTGGGTAGACAGCTGGTAACAGATCACGCTCCTTTAACTTGAATTAAACAAAACAGGGAGAACAACGCAAGAGTGACCAGGTGGTTTCTCAAACTGCAACATTTTAATTTCAAGGTTGAACATAGGCCGGGGAAATTACAGGGGAAGGCGGATGCTTTGTCCGGGATACACTGTTTGTTGGCCAAAAATATCCAGACCTCTGTGCTGAAGAAGAGGGGGGGGGGGATATGTGGTATGGTGAACAGAAAAGTGTACGGTAAAGTCCTGGAAGAGGTGTATATCCCACCCCGCTTCCTCAACTTGGTGAGGTAAGTCAAATCCAGAAGGTTAAAATGGTCTCAGCAATGTGTAGGTTGCTGAGACAGTTTTGATAAGTTTATGGGCTGGATTTTATTGGACTGGGAGAAGGTAGGCTTGGTAGAGGGACCTCCCCAGTCCACCCCATTTCAGAGCAGGTTTTCCCCTAGCCTGAGGGATCCCCAGCTGAAGCCAGCTGGGATCGTTATAGGGAAATAAAATACAGTCCAGGCTGTCAGTCTAGAGAGAGTGATCCCTGGGAAAAGTCTAGAAAACTGGCTGCATTGCTGGCTAGAGAAGGCCGGATTAAAGATGTGAATTGCATTCAATAGGTGAGCCAGGGATATCCGTTATGTATTAAGTAGAGCCCGGACGAGCAGATGTTTATTTTGTTTGGTTTATGTTTTGTGGTGCTGGACCTTCATCTTACCCGGTGAGTTATAATTGGGTTTTCCTGTATTGCCGGAGTGTTATAAAAATAAAAAAAAAGCAACATTTGGACTTTAACCCTGTGGTCTGCAAGAGAATCTGTCATCGCTGCCCTGTCTGAGAGTGTAGCCTCTTACAGTCCCTAGAAGCAGATTTGTCATGACTCATGACATGACAAAGTTATTGCAGAAAGTCTATGGTCGGCAACCTTGAGGTGGTGCTCATTAGTAGGGGGCAACTTCCCAAAAGTTAAAATATATACTACTCACAAAAAAGTTAGGGATATTTGGCTTTCGGGTGAAATTTATGGAAAACATAAAAAGTTCATGCTACAGTGATATAATATCATGAAAGTAGGGCATTTAAGTAGAAGCGTGAAATTGTGATTGCCTCATCTCAAACAATTTATTGAAACGAAAGCCAACACCAGTGGTGGGTATACCCCCACAACAAATGTCAATGTCTCATAACTTATCATAGAAGAGAATAGAGAAGTACTGCACCCCCTGTGTGTAAACTGTTTTTCGGAGAGTGCCCCGAATTGTCAGGGATCGTAACTCACCAGATCAGGTTTAGCACGCCAGGCACAACGCTGGGAAGCGTATGTAGAATAGCTTGTGCGGTACCAAAGCAGCTCCCTTCTGCCGCAGGCATATAGAATAGGTCCCGATGATCAGAGGTAAGTTTAGGGGAAAAATGGTAGTACTACCGGGGCGCTAAGATTTAACCACACTTTATTTTAGTATACAACTATACATAAACAAAGTGATCGGGTCTTAGTTTAGCTACGCCTTTCACCGACGCTCCGCTGGCTTCTTCAGCCTATACAGTCCCATGTAAATAACATCACTTCCTCCCCCAGCCACCACCAACATACAGTCACATGAAAACATCACTCCCTCCCACAGTCGCCATCAACATACAGTCCCATGTAAATAACATCACACACTCCCCCATCAATATACAGTTCCATGTAAATAACATCCCCCCTCCCACAGCCCCCTTCAACATACACTCCCATGTAAATAACATCACCCCCTCCCACAGCCTCCTTCAACATGCAGTCCCATGTAAATAACATCACTCCCCCCCAGCGACCATCAATATGCAGTCCCATGTAAATAACATCATTCCCTCCCACAGCCACCATCAACATACAGTCCCATGTAAATAACATCACTCCCTCCCACAGCTGTCTTCAACATACAGTGCCATGTAAATAACATCACCACTGAACATTTAGTCCAATAATAACATCCCTCCCTTCAGCTCTAGCATACAGTCCCAGTTAAATAACCACAACTCCCAGCATTACTCTGCCTCTCCCTTCACTCACCTCTCCTCATGTAGCAGACATCACCACAGCTTCTTCTACAGGACTTTTCCTCCTCGCCTGCACAGGTCCTTCTCAACCCCTGCTATCTGCACTGATCACATGACCTGTAATGTCATCACAGGTCCTTCAGATCTTGCAGTACATTAGATTCAATTGTATTGCCGTCCTGAGGACGGCAATACAGTGTATATGCCTGGCAGGTAGTACATCCGGGGCCCAGGGCCCGAATCTTTTAGCCTAGCAACGCCCCTGGACATGTGCATGCAAAGGTTTATAGAAGGTCACATTAGGTTCACCTGTAAAGGTTATAGTGAATTTTAATTTTAGGTTAATCCTGAAATCTCACCCAGAAGCCAAATAACCAGGCCCTATTGCTGAGTGCCTGCGCCTGTACGATACTCCTGCTCCTGAGTGCAACAGCCTCAATAGTGTCACTGGGCATGAGCCAAGCCCAGTGACGTAATCAGAGCGCTGTTGCCTCAGGAGCCAGAGTATCGTACAGGCGCAGGCAGTCAGCGATACTGCGCCTGCACGGGATTTCGGAGGCCAAGAGAGGAGGACGCAAGGATGGTGGGGTGAATAAATTACATGACGTAGTGGAGGGGGCGGCGCCAAGGGTGTGGGAGTACATTTATTTCCTAGGAGGTGTGCTGGGCTTGGAAGAAAGGTGGTCTGGGCACTGCAGGGGGGCGGTACTGGGCATCTGAATGAAAGGTTTAATAAAAGAAAGAGGACACATGATCCCTGATACGTCTTATAATGGACACACTACATACAACACTGAAGGTGGCAGCGCTCGTGCCACGGCATTTATTTTATCTCCTGTGTATCCTCTTGATCCAAATATTGTAGCCTCTGTTTGTATCTGTTGGAAATACTAGATTGTGAACCGGCAGCACCAGAGGGACACCCATACACGCGGCATACGCTACTACGACTTATCACAATACAATAAGGTCTGCCCCCCTCTTATTGTGAGCATTTGTTTTCATTATGGTATATAATGTCACCCTTGTGTAGCTATCTGCATTTTTTCCTTTACTGGTAATATTAAAAAATAAATGTTAAAATAAAAAAAATTATATTTAATTTTATGGGGTTGTCTGGAATGTTTTTTTTTAATCCCACCTAGTCATCAGGAGCTGTTAAGAGAAGTATACTGACCTTCTCCCTGCAGCTTGGTTCCGACTCCCTTGATCTCTGCACAGGTCCCGACTGTCAACACTGGCAAGGACGGGGTTAGGTGTGCTGCTGCAGCCAATGACTGACCTCAGTGGTGACGTCACTGCTGGGCCATGTGCTGCTTGGGGAAAAGTCACTGCTGAAGCTAGTCATTACCTGAAAAGGGACATGTATCACCGTGTGGGTAGATGTTGACATATGGAGATTGGAAGTGCAGAAAGCCCAGGAGCCAGAAATCTGAAAACAAGTGGTGGAAGGGACGGAAGAGTATTTTTTCTCCTTGCAGGTCCTCATGGCTAGGAACGGAATTTAAAACTAAATCCTGCACAACCCCTTTAAGGTGTAACTCCTGGGCCCCAGTGAAAATCAGTAACATCCCCCATCTACTATGTGGCACTTATAATACTCCCGCCTTCCTTTGGATACCCTTCCATTATCTAAAAATACCATCATTTCACATCATTCATTTTAAAATTTGTTTAACTCAGCTTTCTGGAATTGCTTATAATAACTCTTGAATGTTCCAGGAAGTATTTACAGGTATACCATGTGCTTAATATTATCTTGTTGTGACACGCATAGTCATCCTTCTGCTATGTGCAGGAACCGATTTTTTTTATTCTATTTCCTGAATATGATTATGGAGGCTGCCATCCTGCCTGAGCTGCTCTTAACAGCATTTAAAAAGCATTACAAATTGCTTTACGGCATGTCCATGGTCCATAAACACAATGGTCTGGAGGAGACCTAATTGACTTCTTTTGGAGAGTTTTCTGGGCATGCTCTGTGACCTGGGCAGAGGTCGCTGTACAATGAAAGAATGGATAATCTCTGACAATCACCTACTGTGAATGGTGGATCCCGTCTTATCTATACATAGAGGTGGTATCATTACAGGCAGGATTAGAATGACAGATAAGCAGGTAACTGCATTCAAGTGATCTGTATAGACCAAGAAGTGGCGACTATTAGTAGTAGTGTTGAGCAAATTGAAATATCTGAAGTGGACTTAGATCCGAATTTCAGCGAAAATTTGATTTGCCACAAAGCCGATTTTCCTTGTGGTGCACGGTAACTAAAATGGGAGCAAATATTAAAAAAAAATCATACTCACCTCATCCATTTTAGCATGAAGATCCCATGTGAACTCTCGTGCGCAGTTCATATGGGATTTCCTGCTGGATCATCAATCAAGATGGCCGTGGCAGCCTTTTCACGCTCAAATGGATAAGATAAGTACAAATTAATATTTTTTTTTTAACTGATCAACCCCTGAAAGGCCTTAAAGAGGTTTTCCGGGCTTTTAATATTATTTATCAATATCAGATCGGCAGGGGTCCGGGGGTCGGTACCCCCCCCCACCCCCCGATCAGCTGTATGAAGAGGTGGCGTGCAGTGTGCATGTGCCGTCTCCCTTCTCTCTTCCTGCTCTCTGCTGCTTCTTTACCATTGACATAACAGCAGCAGGAAGAGATGCAGGAGACGGCACATGCACACAGAGCGCGCCGATCTCCTCATACAGCTGATCAGCGAGGTGCCGTGTGTCGGATCCCACCCGATCTGATAATGATGACCTATCCGGGAGAACACTTTTAATATTCATTTTAGATGCCGCGATGAGTGATGAATGAGGCAACTGGGGGGGTTCAATGAGATGGGATGGCACAATCACAACTCCCCATTATTGCGCCAGCTACCTACAAAGAAATGCGCTTTGTAACAAAGTAATTCTTCACGAATAGTGTTGAGCGAACTTGTGTTTTAAGTTCGGCATCTAAAGTTCGAGTTCAGGTTATCGAAGTATCCCCTTATGGATTCTAAATTCCGTTATGGTCCGTGGTAGCGGAATCCATAACGGGATATTCGGGATAAACCGAACCCGAACTTTAGACGCCGAACTTAAAGCACAAGTTCGCTCAACACTATTCACGAAGCAATTTTTTTTGTAAAATTCAGCGAAGCAGCCAAATCGAATTTTTAAGAACTTTGCTCATCTCTAATTATTGTAAAACAGTTTACATCCCTCATTAACTCACAAACTTGCCTGAATAGAACGTTAAAATAAAATAATACATCTTTATTGTGTATTGTCTCTTTAAAAACTAAAATCAAGAACTCACCCTGGTAACTAGAGTGACTCAGGCTAGGGTGCAACCTCAACTAATGGAGGGGAGGCACTCAGGTTAATTTCTATCATGAACGCAATACTTTAAACACAGAAAGGTTGCCTCTCTAGACCCTATTCAGCTGGGTAACACTGTATGAGCACGTGTTAGCTACAGTGTTACTATCTTCTAACTTTGGAACATAAATCTCAGTGCCTGCTAACGTATAACGCAGACACGATATTATGTTACCAATAAACTGCCTAATGGAGCAGGTTTCATAGATAATTGGGATCTGTATCTATGCATAGCTTCAGATACATAGGGCGTCATAGTTGCGACACCTTTTTCTTGCTTTCCCAGTCCTGTGCACCAGCCCTTTGTATTTCACTCCTGCTCAGTACCCTGCCGGATCCAGCAAAAACGCTAGTGTGAAAGTAGTCTTATTTCAAACAATAGAGACGTATTACAGTAGCTCTAGAGATAATTCCTCTAAGTATAAATCTACACAATAATCCATCCATACTCTACACCTAGAGTCCAGACACTAATTTACTTACGCTGTAGAAGAAACCTTCACCCATGTGTGCACTCTGTTATGAGACTACAACTCTCAGCATGCCCTGACAGCCTGCAGAAGTTGTAGCCTCACAGCAGCATCAGACCCACAGGAGAGAGACCACAATTACAGAGAAAGCAGACGGCAGCTTGTCATAGAAATCAATCAAGTAAATCTGTTTTCATGGACTCCACACAGAACTGGTTGCCGATTACAGCGAGAAGCGGGCAGAATGATGCATACCTTCATGTGTGCACAACGCCATGATTGTTCTCAAGGGAGAGCCGGGCTGAAGACTCTGTGTCTGGAGACAGCTAAAGTTTTCAAACTCCTCCCAAAGTTTCTAAAACATTGCTTATGGGTTTAAGACTAGGGATGAGCGAACTCGAACTGTATAGTTCGGGTTCGTACCGAATTTTGGGGTGTCCGTGACACGGACCCGAACCCGGACATTTTCGTAAAAGTCCGGGTTCGGGTTCGGTGTTCGTCGCTTTCTTGGCGCTTTTGTGACGCTTTCTTGGCGCTTTTTGAAAGGCTGCAAAGCAGCCAATCAACAAGCGTCATACTACTTGCCCCAAGAGGCCGTCACAGCCATGCCTACTATTGGCATGGCTGTGATTGGCCAGAGCACCATGTGACCCAGCCTCTATTTAAGCTGGAGTCACATAGCGCCGCCCGTCACTCTGCTCTGATTAGCGTAGGGAGAGGTTGCGGATGCGACAGTAGGGCGAGATTAGGCAGATTAACTCCTCCAAAGGACTTCACTTGATTAATCGATCGATCTGCAGCTGTGCATCATTGAGCTGCTGAAATTCAAATGCTCACTCACTGTTTTTAGGCTGCCCAGACCGTTTGTCAGTCACTTTTTTCTGGGGTGATCGGCGGCCATTTTGTGTCTTGTGCGGTGCTGCGACCAAGTGCATCCAAGCTGCGACCAAGTGCATTTAACCCTCAATGGTGTGGTTGTTTTTTGGCTAAAGCCTACATCAGGGTGAAGCTGTCACACCAAGTGCATTTAACCAGCAATAGTCTGTTCATTTTTTGGCCATATACTAAATCAGGGGCAAGCTGCGCCTGTCACCAAGTGCATTTAACCCTCAATGGTGTGGTTGTTTTTTGGCCATATACTACATCAGGGGCAAGCTGTGCCTGTCACCAAGTGCATTTAACCCTCAATGGTGTGGTTGTTTTTTGGCTAAAGCCTACATCAGGGTGAAGCTGTCACACCAAGTGCATTTAACCAGCAATAGTCTGTTTATTTTTTGGCCATATACTACATCAGGGGCAAGCTGCGCCCGTCACCAAGTGCATTTAACCCTCAGTAGTGTGGTTGGTCAAGCTATCACACCAAGTGCATTTAACCAGCAATAGTCTGTTCATTTTTTGGCCATATACTAAATCAGGGGCAAGCTGCGCCCGTCACCAAGTGCATTTAACCAGCAATAGTCTGTTCATTTTTTGGCCATATACTACATCAGGGGCAAGCTGCGCCCGTCACCAAGTGCTTTTAACCCTCAGTAGTGTGGTTGGTCAAGCTGTGACACCAAGTGCATTTAACCAGCAATAGTCTGTTCATTTTTTGTCCATATACTACATCAGGGGCAAGCTGCGCCCGTCACCAAGTGCATTTAACCAGCAATAGTGTAGTTATTTTTTGGCCATATCCCAGTCTAATTCTGTCACTAAATCCATACCGGTCACCCAGCGCCTAAATACTAGGCCTCAAATTTATATCCCGCTAAATCTGTCGTTACCGCTGTACTGTTGTGGCTGGGCAAGTTATTTAGTGTCCGTCAAAGCACATTTTTTGTTCAGGGTTGAAATACAATTCCCAATTTAGCAATTTCATAATTTAGTGGTTTCTGCTATATCAGAGCTATTTGAAATCTATCCCTAAAAGGGTATATAATATTCAAGGTGCACATAGGGTCATTCAGAATAACTTCACACACACGCTACTGTGCATTTCCAAGTCCAATTCTGTTAGTAAATCCATACCGGTCACCCAGCGCCTAAATACTAGGCCTCAAATTTATATCCCGCTAAATCTCTCGTTACCGCTGTCCTGTTGTGGCTGGGAAAGTTATTTAGTGTCCGTCAAAGCACATTTTTTGTTCTGGGTTGAAATACAATTCCCAATTTAGCAATTTCATAATTTAGTGGTTTCTGCTATATCAGAGCTATTTGAAATCTATCCCTAAAAGGGTATATAATATTCAAGGTGCACATTGGGTCATTCAGAATAACTTCACACACACCCGCTACTGTGTATTTCCAAGTCTAATTCTGTCACTAAACCCATACCTGTCACCCAGCGCCTAAATACTAGGCCTCAAATTTATATCCTGCTAAATCTCTCGTTAACGCTGTCCTGTTGTGGCTGGGAAAGTTATTTAGTGTCCGTCAAAGCACATTTTTTGTTCTGGGTTGAAATACAATTCCCAATTTAGCAATTTCATAATTTAGTGGTTTCTGCTATATCAGAGCTATTTGAAATCTATCCCTAAAAGGGTATATAATATTCAAGGTGCACATTGGGTCATTCAGAATAACTTCACACACACCCGCTACTGTGTATTTCCAAGTCTAATTCTGTCACTAAACCCATACCTGTCACCCAGCGCCTAAATACTAGGCCTCAAATTTATATCCTGCTAAATCTCTCGTTAACGCTGTCCTGTTGTGGCTGGGAAAGTTATTTAGTGTCCGTCAAAGCACATTTTTTGTTCTGGGTTGAAATACAATTCCCAATTTAGCAATTTCATAATTTAGTGGTTTCTGCTATATCAGAGCTATTTGAAATCTATCCCTAAAAGGGTATATAATATTCAAGGTGCACATTGGGTCATTCAGAATAACTTCACACACACCCGCTACTGTGTATTTCCAAGTCTAATTCTGTCACTAAACCCATACCTGTCACCCAGCGCCTAAATACTAGGCCTCAAATTTATATCCTGCTAAATCTCTCGTTAACGCTGTCCTGTTGTGGCTGGGAAAGTTATTTAGTGTCCGTCAAAGCACATTTTTTGTTCTGGGTTGAAATACAATTCCCAATTTAGCAATTTCATAATTTAGTGGTTTCTGCTATATCAGAGCTATTTGAAATCTATCCCTAAAAGGGTATATAATATTCAAGGTGCACATTGGGTCATTCAGAATAACTTCACACACACCCGCTACTGTGTATTTCCAAGTCTAATTCTGTCACTAAACCCATACCTGTCACCCAGCGCCTAAATACTAGGCCTCAAATTTATATCCTGCTAAATCTCTCGTTACCGCTGTCCTGTTGTGGCTGGGAAAGTTATTTAGTGTCCGTCAAAGCACATTTTTTGTTCTGGGTTTAAATACAATTCCCAATTTAACAATTTCATAATTTAGTGGTTTCTGCTATATCAGAGCTATTTGAAATCTATCCCTAAAAGGGTATATAATATTCAAGGTGCACATTGGGTCATTCAGAATAACTTCACACACACACGCTTCTGTGCATTTCCAAGTCTAATTCTGTCACTAAATCCATACCGGTCACCCAGCGCCTAAATACTAGGCCTCAAATTTATATCCCGCTGAATTTGAATACAATACATTGGGCCAAATAATATATTTGTTGTTGTGGTGAACCATAACAATGAGAAAAACATCTAGTAAGGGACGCGGACGTGGACATGGTCGTGGACATGGTCGGACATGGTGGGTGACGTGAAGCCTCATTCTCTGCTATGACATGCAGACTGATTCTCTGCTGTCATGAAGCCAGATTGTCTGTTACGGGACCTCTCTGCTCTGCCTGTGTGCTAGGCCTAAATATATGCCAATGGACTGTTGCAGTGGTGGGTGACGTGAAGCCTCATTCTCTGCTATGACATGCAGACTGATTCTCTGCTGTCATGAAGCCAGATTGTCTGTTACGGGACCTCTCTGCTCTGCCTGTGTGCTAGGCCTAAATATATGCCAATGGACTGTTGCAGTGGTGGGTGACGTGAAGCCTCATTCTCTGCTATGACATGCAGACTGATTCTCTGCTGACATGAAGCCAGATTGTCTGTTACGGGACCTCTCTGCTCTGCCTGTGTGCTAGGCCTAAATATATGCCAATGGACTGTTGCAGTGGTGGGTGACGTGAAGCCTCATTCTCTGCTATGACATGCAGACTGATTCTCTGCTGACATGAAGCCAGATTGTCTGTTACGGGACCTCTCTGCTCTGCCTGTGTGCTAGGCCTAAATATATGCCAATGGACTGTTGCAGTGGTGGGTGACGTGAAGCCTCATTCTCTGCTATGACATGCAGACTGATTCTCTGCTGTCATGAAGCCAGATTGTCTGTTACGGGACCTCTCTGCTCTGCCTGTGTGCTAGGCCTAAATATATGCCAATGGACTGTTGCAGTGGTGGGTGACGTGAAGCCTCATTCTCTGCTATGACATGCAGACTGATTCTCTGCTGACATGAAGCCAGATTGTCTGTTACGGGACCTCTCTCCTCTGCCTGGGTGCTGGGCCTAAATTTATGACAATGGACTGTTGCAGTGGTGGCTGACGTGAAGCCTGATTCTCTGCTATGACATGCAGACTGATTCTCTGCTGACATGAAGCCAGATCCTCTGTTACGGGACCTCTCTCCTCTGCCTGGGTGCTGGGCCTAAATATATGACAATGGACTGTTGCAGTGGTGGCTGACGTGAAGCCTGATTCTCTGCTATGACATGCAGACTGATTCTCTGCTGACATGAAGCCAGATCCTCTGTTACGGGACCTCTCTCCTCTGCCTGGGTGCTGGGCCTAAATTTATGAAAATGGACTCTTACAGTGGTGGGTGACGTGAAGCCTGATTCTCTGCTATGACATGAAGACTGATTCTCTGCTGACATGAAGCCAGATTGTCTGTTACGGGACCTCTCTCCTCTGCCTGGGTGCCGGGGCCTAAATATCTGAGAATGGACTGTTCCAGTGGTGGGTGACGGGAAGCCAGATTCTCTGCTATGGAACCTCTCTCCAATTGATTTTGGTTAATTTTTATTTATTTAATTTTTATTTTAATTAATTTCCCTATCCACATTTGTTTGCAGGGGATTTACCTACATGTTGCTGCCTTTTGCAGCCCTCTAGCCCTTTCCTGGGCTGTTTTACAGCCGTTTTAGTGCCGAAAAGTTCGGGTCCCCATTGACTTCAATGGGGTTCGGGTTCGGGACGAAGTTCGGATCGGGTTCGGATCCCGAACCCGAACATTTCCGGGATGTTCGGCCGAACTTCTCGAACCCGAACATCCAGGTGTTCGCTCAACTCTATTTAAGACATCTTCCATTTCCTTGTTGTCACTCATCCAAAAACTTGGAGAATGCGTTTAAAGCAAGCAGAGAGCTTTGTGATCCCGGACTGGGCTGTTTACAAGCAGCAAGTCTTATCATGTAGTTTACTGTATAGAAACTGAAAGTGTATGTGTGTCCGTGAGCATGTGCAGAAGGACGTCCGATTCCTGTCTACTTGTCAAATGAAACCTCAATAAACTTTCTCTAATCCCACAGAAACTGACTAAACCACATAGGAGCTGCATTTTGTCATGTGTTGAGCAAATCGAAGTGAAACTAATTGACTTCGATTCGAATTTCAGGAAAAATTTGATTTGCCACGAAGCCGAATTTCCTCACACTTTGTGGTAACAATTAATTTTTTTCCTGAAATGGCAGTAAAAAAAAAACACAACATAATCACCTCATCCATTTGCTCGAGGAGAGGCCGTTGTGGCCATCTTGATTGAAGAAACCGCTTGATTGAAGAAACTCTGAAAGGCCTAAATTTTAATGTCAGTTGCCGCGATCATCGATGAACATCCGTTCCGCGGCCTCGCAAAAAAAAAAAAGGAAAATGGAACATATCCTATTCTTGTCCATTTTGATGACAAGAATAGGACATTTCTAGAAGAGTATAAAAAAAAAAAAATGGCAGCATGCACTCGGGCCGGATACGGCCGTGCACAAGAGCCCAAACTGTAGCATTCACAAGAGGTAAACTCCAGACCTTAAAGGGTTTATCCAACCCCTATAATGACCCCCCAATGCCCGGGCCCCTCATATAGATTGTACTTACCTGCGTTGATCCTGATCCACCGCTGCATCTCCCCGTCGCGCGGATCAAAACATCCGGCAAAGGGGGGAGCGGGGCAGTCAATAGCAGGCTACAACAAGGACGAGCCTCCCTAGTTTCGCAGGTGATGCTAGGGAGACTCATCCCCGTTGCGGCCTACTATTGGCTGCTCCCCCCGTTGCGGGATGTTTTGATCCGCGCAATGGGAAGATGCAGCAGTGGCCGTGCTGGGATCAGAAGCGATGCGGGTGCTGGGGAGCAGGGTAAGTATAATGTATATGAGGTGCCTGGGCAGTGGGATTATAGGGGTTGGATAACCCTTTAAACACTATGGATACCTTTTGACATCAACAAGGTACAGTTATTTGCAATAGTTTAAAGGGCATTTGTACCTATGAACATATTCATATGTGCCCGTATTGCTGAGAAAAATGATGGTTTAATATATGCAAATGAGCCTCTAGGAGCAACAGGGGCGTTGTCATTACACCTAGAGGCTCTGATCTCTCTGCATCTGCTGTACTCTCTGCACTTTGACAGGGCCAGGTGTGATTATGTTTTCACTGTCTGGTCCTGTCAATCAAAGGGCAGAGGGCGCAGCCGTTGCAGAGAGAGCAGAGCCTCTAGGTGTAGCAGCAACTCCCCCATTGTTCCTAGAGGCTCATTTGCATATAGTAAACCATAATTTATGCGGGCACATATGAACAAAGGACCAACACAGATGCCTGGGCCGGTGTGCAGTGAATGGAAGGACAGCAATAGTTCCTTCGGGACACACTCCAGGCACTCCTGCCAGATGGTGGTTGAGGTGTCGGGGAGGCAGGGTCCCCGTTGATCGTGACGCCAGCACCGTAAGGTGCAATTGAGGATAATGAGGAATAAGGAGAGTCAAATGCTGATGAACAAACTGAAACTTTACTTAACCAATTGCCCTGAGGTAGTTGTAATTTCAAGAAAAGTGCTTTGGTTCCCAGTGATGAGGAAGAGCTGAAATTCCTCACAATAGGCTTGATGGTTGGTGGACACAGGCTTTAGCTGGGCTGGTGTGGAAGAGATGTCTTTCTTAGCTGTTGTTCTTTTCAACTAAACTAGACTTCAGGTACCTGGATCTTTATCAGAATTTACATTTAGCTTCTGCAACCTACAGGGCGGTCTCCCTCACAGCAGGCATCAATCTTCTGCTCCATTATTTATAAAGGTTGCCTTCACACACAAAAGTCCACTATGACCCTTGCTGGACTGTGGTACTGCAAAATAATCCTGTACTCTGGGTCTTAAATCCTTTCTTAGGTTGCCCAGGCTGGCAAGTGCCAAGGGGACACACATCAGCTTGGTGATCCTTTCACTCCTCTCCTCATTCCTCAACTTACCTGACTTCCTGTGAAAGGCCTGTTACTTATATGTGATGTTACGGCACCATCTAATGGTGACTAAAGTGTAGTGCAATGACCAGCCTGTTGTTAGGGATGTGCTGCTTAATATACCTAAAATAGACATTAGCATAAAATGACATGGTAAAAGATTTAGGGGCCCACTACTAGCACGGAGTGGGACACTGTGCACCTGTAACAGGTCAGCCAGTTCCATAGGTACAAATCTGCTGACAGGGACCCTTTAAGACCACCTGTTATTTTATTAAATGACATTATTTCAGAAACACCACTTCTTGTTTGTAATTTTAACAATTGACATTACACATTAAGACCTTCTGAACTATCTGAAATCAATACTTTGTCTGGCCACCTTTGCTTTTATAAGGGACAGACTACACTGTGTTATACTGTTAAAGGGAACCTCTCCCCTCAAAAACGCATATAAAACCGCCAGTATTACCTCATAGTAGCCCCCAGTCTGTTATTAATGATGTGTTTGATCCGGTAATCTGATGCTTCATACATGACAAAAACGATGTTTTAGGCTCTATTCACACGTCCGCAACCTGTTTTGCGAATACACGGAGCCATGGATCCGCAAAACACGGAAAGCGGCAATGTGCGTTCCGCATTTTGCGGACCGCACATTGCCGACACTAATAGAATATGCCTGTTCTTGTCCGCAATTGCGGACAAGAATAGGACAAGTTCTATTTTTTTGCGGAAACGGAAGCACGGATGCAGAAGTGCGGATCCGCAAATGTGGATGCGGACAGCACATTCCGGCCCCATTGAAAATGAATGGGTCTGCACCTGTTCCGCAAAATTGCGGAACGGATGCGGATACATTTTGCGGACATGTGAATGGACCCTTAATCGCCATAAGCGCTATTTCGCCGGTCAGTCTGAATTCAAGATAAGCACATCCCCTAACCGTCCCCCCTTCTGTGTGATTGACACGTTAGTCTCACGCATGCACGGTGAGCTCCTTGTTACTGCGCGATCCCAGCTCCAGCTAGCCGGGTTTCATCAGTACACCGTGCATGCGCGCGACTAACGCGATCCCAGGAGACATGTTCCCTTTAATGAGGGACGTACAGTACTCACGTAAAATGTCTTTGCATCAAACGTTCTTAATCGCAGTAACCACAGTTTGAGAATTTAATAGTTGCATTTCTGCAACCATATTCTTCAATTTAGTTCACAAATTCTCTAAGGTGTTTAGGTCAGGAGACTCAGGACTGTCACCCGGCCAGTCATGCACGTTGAAGTTGTTCCTCTGCAGGTGGTTCTTTACTGGCTTTGATCTGTGGCATGGAGCACCATCATACATAAAGAGTGTGCATCTGTGCACTGCCATAGGATTTAATAACTTTTCCTGTTATATTCCCTAAATAATCAGGACCAGTTACGGTAGTCTCCCAGGACAAAAAACATAATCCAGTGGTTCAATTGGAGGACATCGCAGCCTATATCATCTGACTTGGCAGATGTTTCGCAGTGCTCAATGTATTTTTCATTAAACTGTCTACTGTTTGGTTGTCGAACATGTTGTCGATGTAATGCTCTTCTCTCTCTGCAACTGCTGCATCCTCTCCAGTTTGATTGACAGGGCCAAGCAGTGAAAACTAATCATGCTTAACCCTGTCAATCAAACTGCAGAGGATGCAGCAGTTGCAGAGACAGACGAGCCTCTAGGTGTAATGGCAACATTTTCAGCCAGTTTCATAGGCACAAATCTACTGACAGATGCACTTTAAGAACACAGCCTAGTTTTTACAGTGTTTACTATGCTGTAAAAATAATGTGTTATGTTAAATTATTACCGTATGTTATGTACAGGGAGTGCAGAATTATTAGGCAAATGAGTATTTTGACCACATCATCCTCTTTATGCATGTTGTCTTACTCCAAGCTGTATAGGCTCGAAAGCCTACCACCAATTAAGCATATTAGGTGATGTGCATCTCTGTAATGAGAAGGGGTGTGGTCTAATGACATCAACACCCTATATCAGGTGTGCATAATTATTAGGCAACTTCCTTTCCTTTGGCAAAATGGGTCAAAAGAAGGACTTGACAGGCTCAGAAAAGTCAAAAATAGTGAGATATCTTGCAGAGGGATGCAGCACTCTTAAAATTGCAAAGCTTCTGAAGCGTGATCATCGAACAATCAAGCGTTTCATTCAAAATAGTCAACAGGGTCGCAAGAAGCGTGTGGAAAAACCAAGGCGCAAAATAACTGCCCATGAACTGAGAAAAGTCAAGCGTGCAGCTGCCAAGATGCCACTTGCCACCAGTTTGGCCATATTTCAGAGCTGTAACATCACTGGAGTGCCTAAAAGCACAAGGTGTGCAATACTCAGAGACATGGCCAAGGTAAGAAAGGCTGAAAGACGACCACCACTGAACAAGACACACAAGCTGAAACGTCAAGACTGGGCCAAGAAATATCTCAAGACTGATTTTTCTAAGGTTTTATAGACTGATGAAATGAGAGTGAGTCTTGATGGGCCAGATGGATGGGCCCGTGGCTGGATTGGTAAAGGGCAGAGAGCTCCAGTCCGACTCAGACGCCAGCAAGGTGGAGGTGGAGTACTGGTTTGGGCTGGTATCATCAAAGATGAGCTTGTGGGGCCTTTTCGGGTTGAGGATGGAGTGAAGCTCAACTCCCAGTCCTACTGCCAGTTTCTGGAAGACACCTTCTTCAAGCAGTGGTACAGGAAGAAGTCTGCATCCTTCAAGAAAAACATGATTTTCATGCAGGACAATGCTCCATCACACGCGTCCAAGTACTCCACAGCGTGGCTGACAAGAAAGGGTATAAAAGAAGAAAATCTAATGACATGGCCTCCTTGTTCACCTGATCTGAACCCCATTGAGAACCTGTGGTCCATCATCAAATGTGAGATTTACAAGGAGGGAAAACAGTACACCTCTCTGAACAGTGTCTGTGAGGCTGTGGTTGCTGCTGCACGCAATGTTGATGGTGAACAGATCAAAACACTGACAGAATCCATGGATGGCAGGCTTTTGAGTGTCCTTGCAAAGAAAGGTGGCTATATTGGTCACTGATTTGTTTTTGTTTTGTTTTTGAATGTCAGAAATGTATATTTGTGAATGTTGAGATGTTATATTGGTTTCACTGGTAAAAATAAATAATTGAAATGGGTATATATTTGTTTTTTTGTTAAGTTGCCTAATAATTATGCATAGTAATAGTCACCTGCACACACAGATATCCCCCTAAAATAGCTAAAACTAAAAACAAACTAAAAACTACTTCCAAAAATATTCAGCTTTGATATTAATGAGTTTTTTGGGTTCATTGAGAACATGGATTGTTGTTCAATAATAAAATTAATCCTCAAAAATACAACTTGCCTAATAATTCTGCACTCCCTGTATAATTATGGAGATACCAAATTTACATGGTTTTTATTATGTTACTACTTTTAAAAATAGTTTCTTTTTTTTTTTCTTTTTAGAAAAAACATTGCTTTGTATTGCCTCTCCTAGACAGAAAGGGAGACAACTAGGTAGAAGACGATCAGTCATCAGCAGGTGGGCAGGAGAGCAGGAATTCATGAGTAACCAGGACTCTTCTCAGGTGGCCGTGACTCTTATTGTACCTTTCTGGGTTTGCTTTACAAACCCTTTTGGCTCACTCAGGGATCCGTAGCTCCTTCTCTCAGCTGTTCCTTGTCCAGCACTCCCAATCCTCCTTATATTCCCCTCTCACACTTCTCTGGTTGCCAGATATAGAGCTTCCTGCCTGGACATCTATTCTGACCCACTGGAGCTGTGTTGCTGCGTTCTCTGAGTGTTGCCTTAGAACGCTACCCTCCGGATCCCTGTTGGACCTTTGTGGACAATTGTTGCCGTCCACCTGGGTGTTTGTGTTTGTCTGTGTTTGTCTGTCCTCTCCCTGGTGTTTCCCTCTTAGTGCAGTGGTGAGGACTAGCGATCCCACCGGCCCGTTCATTATCTAGGGCTCATTTCAGGGAAAGCCAGGGTTTAGGCACGTGATCGCCGCACGGGTGAGGAACCCGTCTAGGGACGTCAGGGCAGTCAGGTGCCAGCTGCAAGGTGAGTTAGGGGTCACCACCTTTCCCTCTCCCTTGGGCAGGGCTTTCCCTGTTTTCCTCCCTGTGCGTGTTGCCGGTCATTACATTTCCAGGCCCAGTCTGCAATGATTGTGATGTTGGTTCTCGGCAACCACTTACTTTTAACTTATAAATGACAGACCGCTGAAATCAACTTACCTGTCTCTACTTTATGTTGCCGTTAGTATGGGCAGCACAAAGTTGATGACTGGTTCCCTTTAAATTTGTAATGTAGAAAAGATTGTGTACTGACTTATACATGTCTCATGTGATCTTTTAATGTTTATTTTCTGTTTTATGACTCTTAATAAACAGATTGCAAAATATACGGTTGTGGAAGTTAGCTTTACAAATGGTAGACGACTAGCAGTATTGGATGCAGCATAACAAAATTGTCCCAGCCAAAAATCTTCTGCCAAAACGATAGAACATTCTCACGCCTCCATGTGTCTTATAACAGTCCGTTTTCAAACAGGCAGAAATGCTAGAGTCACCTATGCAGGGTCTTGTCTCTCGCTATCTGGTGCACCGTGGAGAGGAATGCTCCCAACCTCTCCATTCGAGTATTTTTTCCCCCTGCTCCCAGGCAGCCATTATCTTTTTAACTACCTAAGGGAACTGCACCTGGACTCTTTTTCAGTAGTATGGAAAATCCGGGATGAACTGCTGGAACAGCCACACTGCAATCCCTGGACTTAGCTAACTGAGATTAGCAACCTATATGGCACATATCTGCCCTCAAGTATTTTTCCTGCGGATTGCCTGCAACGGTGTATACAAATATAAGGTAATAAATAATACACACAGCCACCTTTATGCAACTTTGAAGCAAACAGTGATTATTAGCAAAAATTGGCCCAAAAATTAAATATGTACTCCAGCAGAATCCTTTAGCAAATAATGCAAAATGTAGTCTGCAAAAAACTGTAATATGTGAGGAGGTCAAAGCAAAAACTGCAGGAATGCATCCAACCAACTTTTGCATGCAAGTATTGGGATTATGCAGTATATAATTTGCCATACCCCTATACAAACTGTAATCCTAATTAACAATGTAAATATTAGTGTTGAGCGATCATGCTCGGCCGAACACCAGTTAGGCTCGAGCATCGCTATGCTCGGCACATCGTGGAGTTCGGCCGAACACTGCGTGCGCTCAACAGAGATGCTCGAGTCAGTGTATTTAAATCGAATTTAGCCTCTATTTCTATGCAGAAGATCGCTGTACAGTGATGGAATCCCTCAGTGTGAGTCCACGGCTTAGGAGTCTCTGCTCTGACTCCATATATATCTATAGTGGGGCAAAAAAAGTTCTCCCACTTAAAAAGATGAGAGAGGCCTGTAATTTTCATCATAGGTACACTTCAACTATGAGAGACAAAATGGGGGGAAAGAATGCAGTATATCACATTGTAGGATTTTTAATGAATTAATTAGTAAATTGCTCGGTAAAATAAGTATTTGGTCACCTACAAAGAAGCAAGATTTTTGGCTCTCACAGACCTGTAACTTCTTCTTTAAGAGGCTCCTCTGTCCTCCACTCGTTACCTGTATTAATGGCTCCTGTTTGAACTTGTTTATCAGTATAAAAGACACCTGTTCACAACTTCAAACAGTTATACTCCAAACTCCATTGTGGCCAAGACCAAAGAGCTGTCGAAAGACACCAGAAACAAAATTGTAGACCTGCACCAGGCTGGGAAGACCTATTCTGCAATAGGCAAGCAGTTTGGTGTGAAGAAATCAACTGTGGGAGCAATTATTAGCAAATGGAAGACATACAAGACCACTGATAATCTCCCTTGGTCTGTGGCTCCACGCAGGATCTCACCCCGTCAAAATGATCACAAGAACAGTGAGCAAAAATCCCAGAACCACACAGTGGGGACCTAGTGAATGACCTGCAGAGAGCTGGGACCAAAGTAACAAAGGCTACCATCAGTAACACACTACGCCACCAGGGACTCAAATCCTGCAGTGCAGCCGTCTAAAGTTTGCTAGAGCATTTGGAATGATCCAGAGAAGAGGATTGGGAGAATGTCATATGGTCAGATGAAATCCAAAGTGGAACTTTATGGTGAAAACTTAACTCGTCGTGTTTGGAGGAGAAAGAATGTTGAGTTGCATCCAAAGAACACCATACCTACTGTGAAGCATGGGGCTTAAAACATCATGCTTTGGGGCTGTGTTTCTGCAAAGGGACCAGGATGACTGATTTGTGTAAAGGAAAGAATGAATGGGGCTATGTATCGTAAGATTTTGAGTGAAAACCTCCTTCTATTAGCAAGGGCATTGAAGATAAAACGTGGCTGCGTCTTTCAGCATGACAATGATCTCAAACATACCCCCCGGGCAACAAAGGAGTGGCTTCGTAAGAGGCATTTCATGGTCCTCGAGTGGCCTAGCCAGTCTCCAGATCTCAACCCCATAGAGAACCTTTGGAGGGAGTTAAAAGTCTGTGTTGCCCAGCGACAGCCCCAAAACATCACTGCTCTAGAGGAGATCTGCATGGAGGAATGGGCCAAAATACCAGCAACAGTGTGTGAAAACCTTGTGAAGACTTACAGAAAACGTTTGACCTCTGTCATTGCCAACAAAGGGTATATAACAAAGTATTGAGATGAACTTTTGTTATTGACCAAATACTTATTTTCCACCATAGTTTGCAAATAAGTTCTTTAGAAATCAGACAATGTGATTTTCTGGATTTCTTTCTCATTATGTCTCTCATAATTGAGGTATACCTATGATGAAAACTACAGGCCTCTCTCATCTTTTTAAGTGGTAGAACTTGCAGAATTGGTGGCTGACTAAATACTTTTTTGGCCTACTGTATGTTTATATATGGAGTCAGTGCTTGGGGACACCCCAGTGTACTTAAATCTAATTTAGCCTGTATTTCAGAAAAGTTTCTGCTGGGATTCAAACTCACGACCTTCTGCTTTAGAGGCAAGGCACTTAACCGCTCAGCTAAAATAGCTGCAAAGCCAGTTACTTAAAATTTTTTTTTAAAAATGAGACTTCTACTGTACTGTACTTCTACTGAGACCTATACAGTAGAAGTCTCATATAGATATATATAGATATATATATATATATTATTTTTTTTTTTTTTTTTTTAAGACTGGCTATGCAGCTATATAGTGTAGTGGTTAAAGTTCTGGGCTATGATGCAGAAGCTGTGAGTTCAAATCCTGTCTCAAGCTTTTTCAGAAATACACTACACTACATAGCCAGTCACAAAAAAACATATGAGACTTCTAGTGTATAGGTCTCAGTAGAAGTCTCATATTTTTTTTCTCTTCAGAGCAGGGGGTGCCTGGTTTAATGCTCGGGTTCTCCCATTGACTTCCATTGTGCTCGGGTGCTCTGTAGAGCACTCGAGCATCACAAAGTGTTCTACTAGAGCACACGAGCACTTTGGTGCTCGATCAATGCTAGTAAATGCCTAAATCTAATGCATTAACTAAAGGTGGCCATACACATTTATATAGTTACACAGCCTGTCAGGAATTCCCTCACTGCCCATGACATCTCAGCAGGCTGAAAGGGGTAGCTCTGCTTTCTGCTGGCATACAGTGTATCTCAGGCTGGGCAACAGCCAGAGATTGTTTTATCGCAAGTTAGAGCGCTTAACAAATCAGGTTTAGAATGATTGATACAGGTATATGCAGATTTCACTAAGACCCCTCAATCTTGTTCTTGTTTTAAAACTGATATTGTCATGTCTTGATTCTCTAGCAGTTACACAGCCAGTGATCCAGGCATCAGTAGTAAGGACAGAACAGAGTTTTCACATACAAAGGGCATTTTACATAAATTCTTGTAAGAAGTACTAGGAAAGCAACATTCAGTTATATGGTTAAGTAGCAGGAAATGAAAGATTGCACAAAGACGAAGTATACTGTACACTTACCAACAAGCAATGCTTATACTGTACACTTACCAACAAGCAATGCTTAGTAAAGGAACTTAGACGCTATGACCTTTTGATTTCTTTGCACTGGGTTTCAAGACTGTAGGCAGTTAAAGGTGACTTATTGACTTGGTGTACCTATCATTTTCTTCTGTATCAAAATTCTGTGACAATTGATAATACATTTTTATAGGGCAGAGAGTTACAAATCTCGTTACTTCACACAGTTTTAGAGGTAAGGGTACTTTCACACTAGCGTTTTTCTTTTCCGGCGCTGAGTTCCGTCCTAGGGGCTCAAATCCGGAAAAGAACTGATCAGTTTTATTCTAATGCATTCTGAATGGAGAGCAATCAGGATGCATCAGGATGTCTTCTGTTCAGTCTTTTTGACTGATCAGGCTTTTCAGAAAAACGTAGCATGCAGTATTTTTACCTCGAGCCAAAAATCCTGAACACTTTGACTGAACGCCTGATCAGGCTTTTTTCCCATTAACTTGCATTAACGCCGGATCCGGCGCCGTGTGTTCAGTCAAAACGGATCCGGCTTTTGCATGTTAAACCCGAAAAATAGGAAAAAAAAGTTAAAGTCCATAAATGGCGGATCCGTTTTTTCCAATGCATTTTTCCATTGTGATCGAAAGCCTGATCAGGATTCAAATGTAATCAGGTTTTCACACGTTTTTCCGGATCCGGCGGGCAGTTCCGGTGTCGGAATTGAACGCCGGATTCAAACAACGCTAGTGTGAAAGTAGCCTAAATTACCAAAAATATGGCTGCCTGCATGAAAGGAATGCTATACCCCACTGGAAAGTCACAAACAATTTTGGTACAAACAGGAACAGTGTATTTTTGTCACATAGAAGCACAGTATTCTTCACAGTTTCTGTCACTTTTAAATGGGTTGCTCAGTTTTTGTTGTTTTAATTTCAGCATAGATAGGGTCACATGCATTGCTGCTGTCAATGAGTGGCCTCAGCTTTGACTTGTCCTCAAGTGTCACATCACTGCTGGATCACCTGACTGCTGGGGCCAGTTATTAGCTGTACTGGTGCAATGAGCAGGATACGGGTAAACACTGACGCCAAATTATGCAATGACTGGGTCAGGTGTAGATGATAGTCTATGTTTTGTTCGTGACGCCAATTGCAGAGTGCGCAGGATACTATCACAGGGCCCTCCCAAGGTGTTATAACGCACATCCCAGGTTAGGAATGCCAGAGTGGTGTGATTGCCTATAATGTCTCTGTATAGGGATAATAATTGTGTCAACTGTGTCTCCTACCTGGGTACGGCTGGACTCCTGGCTCATTTGCAATACATTTGAGTGTAGTGATAGTAGGAGTAATAGAGGAATTTTGCAGAAATTGATGTCCAGACCTTTAGGTGAAGTTTAAACTTTTCTTTACTGAGGATAACTTGAATCCAAACTGAATACAGCTTTGGTCTTTGGTTCCAGCAGGTTTTGGAAATGGTTGGCAGGAATAAATCTTCAGCACTATAAATCTGGAGCTTGCAGGATAAGACCTCTGCTTAGTAGCTCTGTAACTGTGGCAGAAATTTGTCTTCTGCTTTGAACTGTACCTTCTGCTTTGTGGGGGACAGACTAGCTGAGGAGGAATGGCTTCTCCTAGGTCTCTGGACTTGACTCTCAGATAGGCTCTCAGGGAATGCTTTTGTCCTGGAACTCTGGAGGTTGTCTGCTTTCTTCTCATCCAGCTGAGGCTGCATGGCTCAGACTTGGAATATGATCAATGTCTCAGCCAAGACAAGATCCTGGCTTTATTGCCTATACAGGGGGACTCCTGAACTCTATCACACAGCCTTCCCCAACAGGGGTGGCTGGCACACTGACTTAACTTCCTTCTCCTCCCAAGGTGCAGGATGTGGGAACAGTTCACACCTGTGCAGAGATAAAGGCTCTTAGAAGATAGTAGTGAGGTAGAGGCGTGTAGTAACACAACTCTGGGGTGTTACACTGGAACATGTGGCAGAAAGCCAGAAGAGAGCAGCGGGGAGCAGGTGAGTATGGATTGTAACACAGGTATTCCAGACTGGGATGCAAATTTAAGAAAAAAGCTAGACAACCCCTTTAATTTTTACAGTCTCTTAGTGAGGTGCAAAGCTTAGTGGTTATTTTCACACTGGGTCTAAATGGTAAAAAACACGGAATCCCATCCTTCCGGGTTAATTAAGACTAATTCTCCCGTGCGGCGATTGGGGAAGCCAGTCGTTAATTCTAATACACTGAGTGAGGAGACACAGTGTACTATAGCTTCAGTTCATATGTTAGCTAGCAGGTGGCGGAATTGTGTTTGTTTGTTTTTCCGCCCCATTTAGAATTTTTTTCTTCCCACTACATTGTATGCCCTGTTAAATGGTGGCATTAGAAAGTACAACTTGTCCCACAAAAAACAAGCCCTCATATGACAAAAACGGAAAAACCTCCGATATCCAAAGGGTTAAAACCCCTTTAAGGTTTTGCTTTTATCATCTTTCTAAGCTCCTAAAAAATACATCATTAAAGCGCTTCTGTCATCCCACTAAACCTTTTTTTTTTGCTTACTTATAATCCCTACACTGCGATTTATGGCTACATGATCTAATTCATCATTTTGGTCCTGTAGATTTTGATAAAAACATGCTTTTAAAATATGTAAACTACCTTGCTACCAGCAAGTAGGGCGGCTACTTGCTGGTAGCAGCCGCATCCTCAGATCCTAATGACGCCCCCTCCACATTGTGATTGACAGGGCCAGGGAACGGAATCGTTCTCTGCTGGCCCTGCCTGTTTGCATTCAAAATCTGTCGCCTGCGCCGCGGCCATACCTGTCTTCCATCGGCGCAGGCGCACTGAGAGGCGGCCGCTCGCTCGGCCGCTCCATCCTCAATGCACCTGCGCCGATGACGTCACATCTACACCCGGCGCAGGCGCATTGAGGATGGAGCGGCCGAGCGAGCGGCCGCCTCTCAGTGCGCCTGCGCCGATGGAAGACAGGTACGGCCGCGGCGCAGGCGCCAGATTTTGAATGCAAACAGGCAGGGCCAGCAGAGAACGATTCCGTTCCCTGGCCCTGTCAATCACAATGTGGAGGGGGCGTCATTAGGATCTGAGGATGCGGCTGCTACCAGCAAGTAGCCGCCCTACTTGCTGGTAGCAAGGTAGTTAACATATTTTAAAAGCATGTTTTTATCAAAATCTACAGGACCAAAATGATTAATTAGATCATGTAGCCATAAATCGCAGTGTAGGGATTATAAGTAAGCAAAAAAAAAAAAAAAAAAAGGTTTAGTGGGGTGACAGAAGCCCTTTAAAGTGAAATAATTAAATAATTGTATTAAAAACTATTCTAAAATGGGCTATCATTTATTTTTGTAATATTCTTTATTAATTCATTTTACTGTTTTAGTGACCTAATAGGCACCTGAAGTTCAAGTGTCCGTACACTCTTACACCTTCACATGTCAGTGGTGTAGGGATTCCACTTTGGTGTCACAGTGAGCGATGTACATAGCTCACTGCGGCCCCTCAGTGCAGTCTAGCGGTACGTGACTGTAGGGATTCCACAGAGCCATAGACGCCTGAACATAAGGTGCCTATTAGGTCACTAAAACAGTAAAATAAGTAAATAAAGTTGTAGAGGGAAGGTGAATATTTGAATATATTTATATGTATGTATGTCACCACTAATATACATATATACAGTATACACTCACCTAAAGAATTATTAGGAACACCTGTTCTATTTCTCATTAATGCGATTATCTAGTCAACCAATCACATGGCAGTTGCTTCAATGCATGTAGGGTTGTGGTCCTGGTCAAGACAATCTCCTGAACTCCAAACTGAATGTCAGAATGGGAAAGAAAGGTGGGCTACAACAGCAGAAGACCCCACCGGGTACCACTCATCTCCACTACAAATAGAAAAAGAGGCTACACTTTGCACGAGCTCACCAATATTGGACTGTTGAAGACTGGAAAAATGTTGCCTGGTCTGATGAGTCTCGATTTCTGTTGAGACATTTAAATGGTATGAGTCTGAATTTGGCGTAAACAGAATGAGAACATGTATCCATCATGCCTTGTTACCACTGTGCAGGCTGGTCGTGGTGGTGTAATGGTGTGGGGGATGTTTTCTGGGCACACTTTAGGCCCCTTAGTGCCAATTGGCCATCGTTTAAATGCCACGGGCTACCTGAGCATTGTTTCTGACCATGTCCATCCCTTCATAACCACCATGTACCCATTCTCTGATGGCTACTTCCATTCTCTGATGGCTTATATTAGTATGGTGTTCCTAATAATTCTTTAGGTGAGTGTATATTAGGCCTGTATGGCCAGTGGGAATATCATCCAGGTCCCCCAGGTTGTAATGCCCCAGATTTAGTATATCTATATATATATATATATATATATATATATATATACAGTACAGACCAAAAGTTTGGACACACCTTCTCATTCAAAGAGTTTTCTTTATTTTCATGACTATGAAAATTGTAGATTCACACTGAAGGCATCAAAACTATGAATTAACACATGTGGAATTATATACACAACAAAAAAGTGTGAAACAACTGAAAATATGTCATATTCTAGGTTCTTCAAAGTAGCCACCTTTTGCTTTGATTACTGCTTTGCACACTCTTGGCATTCTCTTGATGAGCTTCAAGAGGTAGTCACCTGAAATGGTTTTCACTTCACAGGTGTGCCCTGTCAAGTTTATTAAGTGGGATTTCTTGCCTTATAAGGAGGTGTGATGGTGTGGTGGTGCTTTGCTGGTGACACTGTTGGGGATTCATTCAAAATTGAAGGCATACTGAACCAGCATGGCTACCACAGCATCTTGCAGCGGCATGCTATTCCATTCGGTTTGCGTTTAGTTGGACCATCATTTATTTTTCAACAGGACAATGACCCCAAACACACCTCCAGGCTGTGTAAGGGCTATTTGACCATGAAGGAGAGTGATAGTGTGCTGCACCAGATGACCTGGCCTCCACAGTCACTGGACCTGAACCCAATCAAGATGGTTTGGGGTGAGCTGGACCGCAGAGTGAAGGCAAAAGGGCCAACAAGTGCTAAGCATCTCTGGGAACTCCTTCAAGACTGTTGGAAGACCATTTCAGGTGACTACCTCTTGAAGCTCATCAAGAGAATAAAGCAGTAATCAAAGCAAATGGTGGCTACTTTGAAGAACCTAGAATATGACATATTTTCCATTGTTTCACACTTTTTTGTTATGTATATAATTCCACATGTGTTAATTCATAGTTTTGATGCCTTCAGTGTGAATTTACAATTTTCATAGTCATGAAAATAAAGAAAACTCTTTGAAAAGGAGGTGTGTCCAAACTTTTGGTCTGTACTGTATATATATATATATTGTGGCAATGTGAATAGTGATGAGTGCAGTAAAGTCCCGGGGAAACACGAAAAAGGGGGTGTTGTTTGCACCAGGAGCGTGTCTATTTAATCCTGTTGCTGGACTTGGGTGTGGCTCCGAGTCTGGGAAAGGAGCTGTGTCGAGGCCTGTGGGAGTCGGGACCCTGGAGCCTCTAACCCTGTGTGTGGGGTAAGCACTGGTGATGTGTTTTGGGTAGCTGGGTGGTAGACCCAGATCCCGATAGAGAGGGAAAGACTGTTTAGTCAGTGGCCAGGCGGCTGAGGTTTTATGTTTTTGATTTATGTTTTGGTTGCTGTTTTGTGCTTGGAAAATAAAGCATTGCTTGGACTTCAATCTGGTGTCCGTAGCGAAGTCTGTTAGAATGACCCCCGGATACTAGACGATCCTCCACAATTGGTGTCGGATGCGGGCCCCCCCCGGGAAGACAAAGAGGGGGAGAGCAGTGCGGCTTTCAGGAGTGCCTGTGTTTCCTGTGATTGTGTACAAGATCTTACAGGGTGCGCCTGGAGTGACCGTCTGGGAGAGGACTGGACTCCAGGCCATGAGGTTTCCGGTAGCAACGGCTGCAGTAAGGAGTCTGCCGGTGGTCATGGTACCAGGAACTCAGAGAAGGCTGGAGATCTCAGTAGAGGTGATCTTGGGATATCTTCATCTCCAGAGACTGGCAAATCCGCGGCGTCTGGCGGTAAGAACATTCCTGTATTTATTGGGCTGGCCGACCCCGGGACAGTACGCCGACGACAGTTGCTACCTGCTGGGTCGGCAGGTGGAAAAGTCCCTGAGGCAAGGAACTGTTGCAGGGGGATGTGTCTATGTGGAAACCACAGTGTCTGAGCTGGCGGGTAAGCCTGTTGCGGTTGCTCCCTCGTGGGAATCTGCGGTGCCGACCAAGGCGTAGAAGACGGAACGTCTTTCTGATGAGCCCATTGATGGGGCTGATGTGAAAGCAGAGGCCGAGAGACAAATGGCAGGGGGTAGCCAGGACCTGGTCCCGAAAGACATCCCCTCCACTTGCAAAGCCGCCCAAGTAGCCAGCAGCCTGCTAGGGAAGGAATACGAGGAGATGGGTGACCAGTAATGCGGATCCTATAAAAGTAAAAGGTCCCCCTGCGCTCCTAATGTTTAGGTGTGTCAATCTGCCTGTGAGGGAAGATTCCGCCGCTTGGTGTCTGCCAAGGAGCTATTGTCCTCCTTGAATTAGTATATATGAATAGTATATCACCTGAGGGTGATGTAGGACATCAGCGCTGGTAGACAAGACTAAACAACTAATCCCTCAGGTTTGCACAATCAATTAGTGCCGGTCTGCAAATAAAAGGTTGGTTTCCAAGTAGATGTGTATTAATATCTTGGTTAAATTTGAGCGGTGAGAGCAAACAAGAAGATAAGTATATTTGAATAGATTGGGGGTTAATAGGTGAAGGCAAGGTTTTTAATAATAATAAAAATGATGCGATCCGTACCTTGTGTTCCAACCAGAGTGATCCCTTAGTTGATTATATATGGTGCGCTGCTCAATACTTTCCTGTTCTGTATGGTACTGTCTTTTTAAATCGCGGCGTCCTTCTCGCTCACCTACCAGCAGCACCAGGAAGCACGCGCGATGCGAGGGAGCTTGTGTGTCAGTTGTCCGGGAAACCGCTTTCGGTGACGTCACCGGTGAAAGTACAGGTGCCTCCGTAGGACAAAAAAACACCTACGCGTTTTGGGGCCTGTCGGGCTCCTTCGTCAGGGTTAGTTTGCTGTTACTGTCTCGGAGGTTTAAATAGGTCATCCGGTTCCCATGGCAACATGTAAACACAGTTCTTAAGGTAATCGAAGCTATCCGTATGTTGCAATATAGTAAGCGCTATAAGTGCAATTTATTGCAAGGGGAATTTTTATTTTTTTCTTCTTATTTAATTAACCATGGGGTGCCTGGGAATGGTTTATACTGAAGAGCAGTTTCTGAAACTGTACTACCAATACCAACTACCAAGAGGAGGCAGAAATGCTAAACACAAAATTTATAGAAAAAGGTTACAAGCCAGAATCACTGATCCCAATCACCAAAGCAGTTCAGGATATAGATCGAAATACCTTATTGAAAGACAAAACATCAAATGAAAAAGAGGATAAAAATGACCTTGAGGATTCTGATAAAATCAAAGTCCCCATTATCACCACATACAGTGTAGGGGTGAGTTCTTTTATAAGAATTATATATAAACATTGGGACATCCTAAAATATGATAAAACCATTGGGGATAAAATTCCCACTCACCCCACATTTATCTTTAAGAAAGCCCCAAACCTGGCCAACTTGGTGGCCCCCTCTATTAAAAAAGATACTATGGATAATAAATTAGGTGCCAGAAAGGGTTTTTTCCCTTGTAGAGTCTGCAAAAACTGCAGAACCCTAAGACACCAAGTTAGGCTACTTTCACACCTGCGTTCGATCGGATCCGTTCTGAATGGATCCGCTCATATTAATGCAGATGGTGGCTCCGTTCAGAACGGATCCGTCTGCATTATAACTCAGAAATTTTTTCTAAGTCTGAAAGTAGCCTGAGCGGATCCGTTCAGACTTTACATTGAAAGTCAATGGGGGACGGATCCGCTTGAAGATTGAGCCATATGGTGTCATCTTCAAGCGGATCCGTCCCCATTGACTTACATTGTAAGTCGGAACGGATCCGCTCGCCTCCGCACGGCCAGGCGGACACCCGAACGCTGCTTGCTGCGTTCAGGTGTCCGCTCACTGAGCGGAGCGGAGGCTGAGCGCTGGCAGGCGGATGCATTCTCAGTGGATCCGCCTCCACTGAGAATGCATTAGGGCCAGACGGCTGCGTTCAGGGCCGCTCGTGAGCCCCTTCAAACGGAGCTCACGAGCGGACACCTGAACGCAGATGTGAAAGGAGCCTAAAACCTATGTTTCAAATAGATACCCCACAAAGCAAACATACAATAAGAGATTACATCACCTGTAACACCAAAGGAGTCATTTAGTATATTAGGTGCCCATGTAGTAAAATATATGTGGGACGGACTAAAAGAGAACTTAACCACTTGCCGCCACACTAACGCCGAAAGGCGTCATTGCGGCGGCTCTCCCAGGCTACACTAACGCCGATTGGCATCATCTCGCGTGAGCCGAGATTTCCTGTGAACGCGCGTACACAGGCGCGCGCGTTCACAGGAACGGAAGGTAAGCGAGTGGATCTCCAGCCTGCTAGCGGCGATCGTTCGCTGGCAGGCTGGAGATGTGATTTTTTTAACCCCTAACAGGTATATTAGACGCTGTTTTGATAACAGCGTCTAATATACCTGCTACCTGGTCCTCTGGTGGTCCCTTTAGTTTGGATCGACCACCAGAGGACACAGGTAGCTCAGTAAAGTACCACCAAACACCACTACACTACACCCCCCCCTGTCACTTATTAACCCTTTATGAACCCCTGATCACCCCATATAGACTCCCTGATCACCCCCCTGTCATTGACCACCCCCCTGTCATTGATCACCCCCCTGTAAGGCTCCATTCAGACGTCCGTATGATTTTTACGGATCCACGGATACATGGATCGGATCCGCAAAACACGTACGGACGTCTGAATGGAGCCTTACAGGGGGGTGATCAATGACAGGGAGGTGATCACCCATATAGATTCCCTGATCACCCCCCTGTCATTGATCACCCCCCTGTAAGGCTCCATTCAGATGTCCGTATGTGTTTTACGGATCCACGGATACATGGATCGGATCCGCAAAACACATACGGGCGTCTGAATGGAGCCTTACAGGGGGGTGATCAATGACAGCGGGGTGATCACCTCATATACACTCCCTAATCACCCCCTGTCATTGATCACCCCCCTGTAAGGCTCCATTCAGACGCCCGTATGTGTTTTACGGATCCATGCATCGGATCCGCAAAACGCATACGGACGTCTAAATGGAGCCTTTCAGGGGGGTGATCAGGGAGTCTATATGGGATGATCACCCCCTGTAAGGCTCCATTCAGACGTCTGTATGTGTTTTACAGATCCACGGATACATGGATCAGATCCGCAAAACACATACAGACGTCTGAATGGAGCCTTACAGGGGGGTGATCGCCGCTGGCAGGCTGGAGATCCACTCGCTTACCTTCCGTTCCTGTGAACGCGCGCGCCTGTGTACGCGGGTTCACAGGAGATCTCGGCTCCATTCAGAAATTTTTTGGGCCCAAGTTAGCGGAAATATTTTTTATTTTTTTTCTTACAAAGTCTCATATTCCACTAACTTGTGTCAAAAAATAAAATCTCACATGAACTCACCATACCCCTCACGGAATCCAAATGTGTAAAATGTTTTAGACATTTATATTCCAGACTTCGTCTCACGCTTTAGGGCCCCTAAAATGCCAGGGCAGTATAAATACCCCACATGTGACCCCATTTCGGAAAGGAAATGGGGTCCCAAGTTAGCGGAAAGGGAGACTTTGTGAGAAAAAAAATATATAATTTCCGCTAACTTGTGCCCCAAATTTTTTTTTTCTATGAACTCGCCATGCCTCTCACTAAATACCTTGGGGTGTCTTCTTTCCAAAATGGGGTCACATGTGGGGTATTTATACTGCCCTGGCTTTTTAGGGGCCAGAAAGCGTGAGAAGAAGTCTGGGATCCAAATGTCAAAAAATGCCCTCCTAAAAGGAATTTGGGCCGCTTTGCGCATCTAGGCTGCAGAAAAGTGTCACACATGTGGTATCGCCGTACTCAGGAGAAGTTGGGCAATGTGTTTTGGGGTGTCATTTTACATATACCCAAAAAATAAAAAATTCCATAAACTCACCATACCCCTCACGAAATACCTTAGGGTGTCTTCTTTCCAAAATGGGGTCACTTGTGGGGTAGTTATGCTGCCCTGGCATTCTAGGGACCCACATGTGTGGTAAGTAGTTTGAAATCAAAATCTGTAAAAAATGGCCGGTGAAATCCTAAAGGTGCTCTTTGGAATGTGGGCCCATTTGCGCATCTAGGCTGCAAAAAAGTGTCACACATCTGGTATCGCCGTACTCAGGAGAAGTTGGGCAATGAGTTTTGGGGTGTCATTTTACATATACCCATGCTGGGTGAGATAAATATCTTGGTCAAATGCCAACTTTGTATATAAAAATTTGAAAAGTTGTCTTTTGACGAGATATTTATCTCACCCAGCATGGGTATATGTAAAATGACACCCCAAAACACATTCCCCAACTTCTCCTGAGTACGGCAATACCAGATGTGTGACACTTTTTTGCAGCCTAGGTGGGCAAAGGGACCCACATTCCAAAGAGCACCTTTCGGATTTCACCGGTCATTTTTTACTGATTTTGATTTCAAACTTCTTCTCACGCATGTGGGCCCCTAGAATGCCAGGGCAGTATAACTACCCAACAAGTGACCCCATTTTGGAAAGAAGACACCCCAAGGTATTTTGTGATGGGCATAGTGAGTTCATGGAAGTTTTTGTTTTTTGTCACAAGTTAGTGGAATAATCATTTTCCGCTAGCTTGTGACAAAAAATAAAAAGTTCTATGAACTCACTATGCCCATTAGCGAATACCTTAGGTGTCTACTTTCCGAAATGGGGTCATTTGTGGGGGTTTTCTACTGTCTGGGCATTGTAGAACCTCAGGAAACATGACAGGTGCTCAGAAAGTCAGAGCTGCTTCAAAAAGCGGAAATTCACATTTTTGTACCATAGTTTGTAAACGCTATAACTTTTACCCAAACCATTTTTTTTTACCCAAACATTTTTTTTTAATCAAAGACATGTTGAACAATAAATTTAGCGAAAAATTTATATATGGATGTCGTTTTTTTTGCAAAATTTTACAACTGAAAGTGAAAAATGTCATTTTTTTGCAAAAAAATCGTTACATTTCGATTAATAACAAAAAAAGTTAAAATGTCAGCAGCAATAAAATACCACCAAATGAAAGCTCTATTAGTGAGAAGAAAAGGAGGTAAAATTCATTTGGGTGGTAAGTTGCATGACCGAGCAATAAACCGCTAAAGTTGTGGAGTGCCGATTTGTAAAAAAGGGCCTGGTCACTAGGGGGGTATAAACCTGTGGTCCCTAAGTGGATAAAATTAGAATTAGGGAACACATTAACCACTTCAGCCCCGCTAGCTGAAACCCCCTTTATGACCAGAGCACTTTTTACACTTCGGCACTACACTACTTTCACCGTTTATCGCTCGGTCATGCAACTTACCACCTAAATGAATTTTACCTCCTTTTCTTCTCACTAATAGAGCTTTCATTTGGTGGTATTTTATTGCTGCTGACATTTTAACTTTTTTTGTTATTAATCGAAATGTAACGATTTTTTTGCAAAAAAATGACATTTTTCACTTTCAGTTGTAAAATTTTGCAAAAAAAACGACATCCATATATAAATTTTTCGCTAAATTTATTGTTCAACATGTCTTTGATTAAAAAAAAATGTTTGGGTAAAAAAAAATGGTTTGGGTAAAAGTTATAGCGTTTACAAACTATGGTACAAAAATGTGAATTTCCGCTTTTTGAAGCAGCTCTGACTTTCTGAGCACCTGTCATGATTCCTGAGGTTCTACAATGCCCAAACAGTAGAAAAACCCCACAAATGACCCCATTTCGGAAAGTAGACACCCTAAGGTATTCGCTGATGGGCATAGTGAGTTCATAGAACTTTTTATTTTTTGTCACAAGTTAGCGGAAAATGATGATGATTTTTTATTTTTATTTTTTTCTTACAAAGTCTCATATTCCACTAACTTGCGACAAAAAATAAAAAATTCTAGGAACTCGCCATGCCCCTCACGGAATACCTTGGGGTGTCTTCTTTCGAAAATGGGGTCACTTGTGGGGTAGTTATACTGCCCTGGCAATTTAGGGGCCCAAATGTGTGAGAAGAACTTTGCAATCAAAATGTGTGAAAAATGGCCGGTGAAATCCGAAAGGTGCACTTTGGAATATGTGCCCCTTTGCCCACCTAGGCTGCAGAAAAGTGTGACACATCTGGTATCGCCGTACTCAGGAGAAGTTAGGGAATGTGTTTTGGGGTGTCATTTTACATATACCCATGCTGGGTGAGAGAAATATCTTGGCAAAAGACAACTTTTCCCATTTTATTATACAAAGTTGGCATTTGACCAAGATATTTTTCTCACCCAGCATGGGTATATGTAAAATGACACCCCAAAACACATTCCCCAACTTCTCCTGAGTACGGCGATACCAGATGTGTGACACTTTTTTGCAGCCAAGGTGGGCAAAGGGGCACATATTCCAAAGTGCACCTTTTGGATTTCGCAGGCCATTTTTTACACATTTTGATTGCAAAGTTCTTCTCACACATTTGGGCCCCTAAATTGCCAGGGCAGTATAACTACGCCACAAGTGACCCCATTTTGGAAAGAAGACACCCCAAGGTATTCCGTGAGGGGCATGGCGAGTTCCTAGAATTTTTATTTTTTGTCGCAAGTTAGTGGAATATGAGACTTTGTAAGGAAAAAAGAAAAAAAAAGAAAAATCATCATTTTCCGCTAACTTGTGACAAAAAATAAAAAATTCTAGGATTTCGCCGTGCCCCTTACGGAATACCTTGGGGTGTCTTCTTTCCAAAATGGGGTCACTTGTGGCGTAGTTATACTGCCCTGGCAATTTAGGGGCCCAAATGTGTAAGAAGTACTTTGCAATCAAAATGTGTAAAAAATGGCCTGTGAAATCCGAAAGGTGCACTTTGGAATGTGTGCCCCTTTGCCCACCTAGGCTGCAAAAAAGTGTCACACATCTGGTATCGCCGTACTCGGGAGAAGTTGGGGAATGTGTTTTGGGGTGTCATTTTACATATAACCATGCTGGGTGAGAGAAATATCTTGGCAAAAGATAACTTTTCCCATTTTTTTATACAAAGTTGGCATTTGACCAAGATATTTTTCTCACCCAGCATGGGTATATGTAAAATGACACCCCAAAACACATTGCCCAACTTCTCCTGAGTACGGCGATACCAGATGTGTCACACTTTTTTGCAGCCTAGATGCGCAAAGGGGCCCAAATTCCTTTTAGGAGGGCATTTTTAGACATTTGGATCCCAGACTTCTTCTCACACTTTCGGGCCCCTAAAAAGCCAGGGCAGTATAAATACCCCACATGTGACCCCATTTTGGAAAGAAGACACCCCAAGGTATTCAATGAGGGGCCTGGCGAGTTCATAGAATTTTTTTTTTTTGCATAAGTTAGCGGAAATAGATTTTTTTTGTTTTTTTCTCACAAAGTCTCACTTTCCGCTAACTTAGGACAAAAATTTCAATCTTTCATGGACTCAATATGCCCCTCACGGAATACCTTGGGGTGTCTTCTTTCCGAAATGGGGTCACATGTTGGGTATTTATACTGCCCTGGCATTTTAGGGGCCCTAAAGCGTGAGAAGAAGTCTGGAATATAAATGTCTAAAAATGTTTACGCATTTGGATTCCGTGAGGGGTATGGTGAGTTCATGTGAGATTTTATTTTTTGACACAAGTTAGTGGAATATGAGACTTAGTAAGAAAAAACAAAAACAAAAACAAACAAAAAATTTCCGCTAACTTGGGCCAAAAAAATGTCTGAATGGAGCCTTACAGGGGGGGTGATCAATGACAGGGGGGTGATCAATGACAGGGGGGTGATCAATGACAGGGGGGTGATCACCCATATAGACTCCCTGATCACCCCCCTGTCATTGATCACCCCCCTGGTAAGGCTCCATTCAGACGTCCGTATGATTTTTACGGATCCATGGATCGGATCCGCAAAACACATGCGGACGTCTGAATGGAACCTTACAGGGGGGTGATCAATGACAGGGGGTGATCAGGGTGATCACCCCCCCTGTCACTGATCACCCCCCTGTAAGGCTCCATTCAGACGTCCGTATGATTTTTACGGATCCATGGATACATGGATCAGATCCGCAAAACACATGCGGACGTCTGAATGGAGCCTTACAGGGGGGTGATCAGGGTGATCACCCCCCTGTCACTGATCACCCCCCTGTAAGGCTCCATTCAGACGTCCGTATGATTTTTACGGATCCATGGATACATGGATCGGATCCGCAAAACACATGCGGACGTCTGAATGGAGCCTTACAGGGGGGTGATCAATGACAGGGGGTGATCAGGGTGATCACCCCCCTGTCACTGATCACCCCCCCTGTAAGGCTCCATTCAGACGTCCGTATGATTTTTACGGATCCATGGATACATGGATCGGATCCGCAAAACACATGCGGACGTCTGAATGGAGCCTTACAGGGGGTGATCAATGACAGGGGGGTGATCAGGGAGTGTATATGGGTGATCACCCGCCTGTCATTGATCACCCCCCTGTAAGGCTCCATTCAGACGTCCGCATGTGTTTTGCGGATCCGATCCATGTATCCATGGATCCGTAAAAATCATGCGGACGTCTGAATGGAGCCTTACAGGGGGGTGATCAATGACAGGGGGGTGATCAATGACAGGGGGTGATCAGGGAGTGTATATGCGTGATCACCTGCCTGTCATTGATCACCCCCCTGTAAGGCTCCATTCAGACGTCCGCATGTGTTTTGCGGATCCGATCCATGTATCCGTGGATCCGTAAAAATCATACGGACGTCTGAACGGAGCCTGACAGGGGGGTGATCAATGACAGGGGGGGTGATCAATGACAGGGGGGTGATCAGGGAGTTTATATGGGGTGATCATGGGTGATCATGGGTTCATAAAGGGTTAATAAGTGACGGGGGGGGTGTAGTGTAGTGTAGTGTTTGGTGCGACTTTACTGACCTACCTGTGTCCTCTGGTGGTCGATCCTAACAAAAGGGACCACCAGAGGACCAGGTAGCAGGTATATTAGACGCTGTTATCAAAACAGCGTCTAATATACCTGTTAGGGGTTAAAAAAATCAGATCTCCAGCCTGCCAGCGAGCGATCGCCGCTGGCAGGCTGGAGATCCACTCGCTTACCTTCCGTTCCTGTGAGCGCGCGCGCCTGTGTGCGCGCGTTCACAGGAAATCTCGGTTCTCGCGGGAGGACGCGTATATGCGTCCACCCAGAAGAGCAGGGCCGCCAGCAGGACGCAATCCTGCGTACGGCGGTCCTGAGGAGGTTAACAACATAAACAAAAAATCGTATAATCACCCACTATCACGTCATTACACAGAATTCCATCAGGGCAAATTCCTGGGATCCATTTTTGGGGGTATTGAAAAAGTAAAGCAAGACAAAAGGGGAGGTGACTTTATCAAACTCATGTCCAGAACTGAGAGTAAATGGATTTTTAGATACAACAGTCTGGCCCCAAACGGCTTAAACCAAGAAATTGAACTTTTTGCATTCCAATAAAAACTGTATTTATGGCACCTTCTGGAGATTCATACAACCATAGACACTGAACCCCCTGCTCTTCAGTATAAACCATTCCCAGGCAAAAAAATAAGAAGAAAAAAATAAAAATTCCCCTTGCAATAAATTGCACTTATAGCGCTTACTATATTGCAACATACTGATTACCTTAAGAACTGTGTTTGCATGTTGCCACGGGAACCGGATGATCTATTTAAACCTCCGAGACAGTAACAGCAAACTAACCCTGACGAAGGAGCCAGACAGGCCCCGAAACGCGTAGGTGGTTTTTTTGTCCTACGGAGGCACCTGTACTTTTACCAGTGACGTCACCGAAAGTGGTTTCCCGGACAACTGACACACAAGCTCCCTCGCATCGCGCGTGCTTCCTGGTGCTGCTGGTAGGTGAGCGAGAACACAGTACCATACAAAAAGAAGAATACAGAACAGGAAAGTATTGAGCAGCGCACCATATATAATCAACTAAGGGATCACTCTGGTTGGAACACAAGGTACGGATCGCATTATTTTTATTATTATTAAAAACCTTGCCTTCACCAATTAACCCCCAATCTATTCAAATATACTTATCTTCTTGTTTGCTCTCACCGCTCAAATTTTACCAAGATATTAATACACATCTACTTGGAAACCAACCTTTTATTTGCAGACCGGCACTAATTGATTGTGCAAACCTGAGGGATTAGTTGTTTAGTCTTTTCTACCAGCGCTGATGTCCTACATCACCCTCAGGTGATATACTATCCAGTATGCGGATCCTGTCTACTACTGTGAGTCGGCTCTCTTAGAGCCTAAACGATTGGGGAACAATATCCTGGGTGAACCTCTGGAGGGATTGCCACGAGGTGACGAGTCTGGTGAAGATTGTGATGTCTCCAGTGCCTCCAACCTTGATGAGAAAGAGGAGGAGGAGTTGAGAAGGCAAGGATATGATGCCATGTCCATGAAGGATGAAAAGGCTAATAAAGTGAATGGAGATGCCAAAGAAACAGAGGCCGAAGAAGCTAAGGCCGAGGTCTTGAAGTGGGAGAAATCCTAGAGTGTTCCAGAGACCAAGGATAAGGCTAAAGAGGGGTCTGCCGAAGTGGGGAGAGCCACTGAAGAAGCAGAAGACCCTGAATCTGAGGCCAAATCTGAGGAAACCACTGCTGAAAAAGAAGCGATTGGGGGCAAGCGTGCTCTGCTGAAGGAGTGCCGCAAAGCCAAGGAGAAGGGGTCTGAACACAAGCATGAAAACTATGCGAATAGTCCAGTCAAGAGCTGCAGCCGTACAAGAAAAGGGCTGATATGAGAGCAAGAATCAAAAAGTGTGAAAGCATGTTATTGTCACTTAGAAAACAGTAGAAAAAGAGTGTATATCCGTTAGTTGGGCACAGAAGGCCTTTAGACAGTTTCTACTAGGTAGGAAGGCAGTGTTTATGACAAACCGAGCTCTTCTGGCCTGGGTCTGGCAGAATAAAGGGAAGCCTATGATGCTGGCCACATCTTCCAGGGGGAATGTTGAGCTGGAAGATGGCAGGTTAATGCGGATGCCCTATCACAAGCATCCGTTTGGTAAATGTGTTCACCCCCGCAGGATTGAACACAGGGGGGATATGTGGCAATGTGAATAGTGATGGGTGCAGTAAAGTCCTGGGGAAGCATGAAAAAGTATGTTTGCACCAGAAGCGTGTCACCAAGGGGCCCGGCCTTGGTGGAGTAAAGGCCCTAGATATAGGTGGCCACCAAGATAGTTAGCTTAGCTGGCTCCATCTAGTCTGGGATTTTGGAATATGCCCATGTCCAGGGATGCTATTTAATCCTGTTGCTGGACTTTGGTGTGGCTCCCAGTCTGGGAAAGGAACTGTGTCGAGGCCTGTGGGAGCCGGGACCTGGGACCCTGGACCCTCTAACTCTGTGTGAGGGGTAAGCACTGGTGATGTGTTTTGGGGAGCTGGGTGGTAGACCCAGATCCTGATTGAGAGGGAAAGACTGTTTAGTCAGTGGCCAGGCGGCTGAGGATTTATGTTTTTGATTTATGTTTTGGTTGCTGTCTTGTGCTTGGAAAGTAAAGCATCGTTTGGACTTCAATCTGGTGTCCGTAGCGAAGTCTGTGAGAATGACCCCCGGATAAGAGACGATCCCCCACTATATTATATATGTGCCCCAAGTATCTATATAGATACAGTCATGTGAAAAAATTAGGACACCCTTTGAAAGCATGTGGTTTTTTGTAACATTTTTAATAAAAGGTTATTTCATCTCCGTTTCAACAATACAGAGAGATTAAAGTAATCCAACTAAACAAAGAAAACTGAAGAAAAGTCTTTTCAAGATCTTCTGTAAATGTCATTCTACAAAAATGCCTATTCTAACTGAGGAAAAAGATAGGACACCCTTGCCCCTAATAGCGAGTGTTACCTCCTTTGGCTGAAATAACTGCAGTGAGACGGTTCTTGTAGCCATCTACCAGTCTTCGACATCGGTCTGAGGAAATTTTACCCCACTCCTCAATGCAGAACTTTTTCAGCTGTGAGATGTTTGAGGGGTTTCTTGCACGTACAGCCCTTTTCAAGTCACCCCACAGCATCTCAATGGGATTCAAATCTGGACTTTGACTTGGCCATTCCAGGACTCTCCATTTCTTCTTTTTCAGCCAATCTTTGGTTGATTTACTAGTATGTTTTGGGTCATTGTCATGTTGCATGGTCCAGTTCCGCTTCAGCTTTAATTTTCTAACTGATGGTCTCACATGTTCTTCAAGCACCTTCTGATACACAGTAGAATTCATCGTGGATTCTATGATGGTGAGCTGACCAGGTCCTGCTGCAGCAAAGCAGCCCCAAACCATGACACTTCCACCTCCATGCTTCACAGTTGGTATGAGGTTCTTTTCTTGGAATGCTGTGTTTGGTTTACGCCAAACATGTCCTCTGCTGTTGTGTCCAAATAATTCAATTTTGGACTCATCTGTCCAAAGAACATTATTCCAGAAGTCCTGGTCTTTGTCAACTTTATCTCTGGCAAATGTCAGTCTGGCCTCGATGTTTCTCTTGGAAAGCAAAGGTTTCCTCCTTGCACACCTCCCATGCAAGTTAAACTTGTACAGACTCTTTCTGATTGTAGAGGCATGTACTTCTACATCAACAGTAGCCAGAGCCTGCTGTAGTTCTCGAGATGACACTTTAGGGTTTTTGGAGACCTCTTTTAGCATCTTGCGGTCTGCTCTTGGGGTGAACTTGCTGGGGCGACCAGTCCTGGGCATGTTGGCAGTTGTTTTGAAAGCCCTCCACTTGTAGACTATCTTCCGGACAGTGGAATGGCTGATTTCAAAATCTTTTGAGATCTTTTTAAATCCCTTCCCAGACTCATAGGCTGCTACAATCTTTTTTCTGAAGTCCTCTGACAGCTCTTTTGCTCTCACCATGGTGCTTACTCTCACTTCAACAGTCAGGAGCACACCAAACTAAATGTCTGAGGTTTAAATAGGGCAAGCCTCATTCAACATGCAGAGTAACGATCTACTAATTATGTGCACCTGGTGTGATATACCTGTGTGAGATCTGAGCCAATTTAAGAGGGAATACATGTGAGGGTGTCCTATCTTTTTCCTCAGTTAGAATAGGCATTTTTGTAGAATGACATTTACAGAAGATCTTGAAAAGACTTTTCTTCAGTTTTCTTTGTTTAGTTGGATTACTTTAATCTCTCTGTATTGTTGAAACGGAGATGAAATAACCTTTTATTAAAAATGTTACAAAAAACCACATGCTTTCAAAGGGTGTCCTAATTTTTTCACATGACTGTATATATGTGTTTATAATGTGGCCAAATCATACCCCCAATCCGGTTATGTCCAGCTTCGGTCAATTCAAAAGGCAAGGGATCAATAAGATCCTTTTGCCTTTTGATAAACATCTCCAGCAGGGCTGGACATGTTTTACATAGCAGAGATAGGGGAACAAAAGTTACCCTGCCTATTTTTGTTACATATCTCCGGTGCGATAATTACAGCACCTGGGGTATGCAGGAGCTTTACAGGCGGGAGGATCAAAGCATTCCCCCACGTGGAAGCGCGCTGCACATTCCTCTGAAGGTGCGTGCAGGGATGCGCGGGCTGGTGCGGTGATGTCTTTATCACCGAGCCATGCAGCCCAGACAAGAGAATCGTCCCCCAGGAGAACGGGCATCACATAGAGACAAGCACCCCTGGACGACGAGCTGGAATAAGTATCATTAACTCCTGATAATCTCTGCTGCCCTATATACCCCTGCATTAACCCCTTATAACCCCTGCTGCCCACTGCCAAAACCCCTGTTGCCCACTGCCACCAATCCCTATATACCGCTGCATTAACCCCTTCCTGCCATAGCCCACAGCGCTAACTCTTTCCTTCCCACTGCCACCAATAACCCCTTACATCCTGCCCTGCTATATTAACCACTGCACTGCCCTGCAACCCCAGGTTAACCCTTTAACCCTTGCAGTGCCATAATTTGTGTTTAACACCTTGTTATCCCAATAGGGACATTATAGAGCCAGGAGGGTGGGCTGCAAAATAATGTATGTGTGTGTGTGTGTGTGTGTGTGTGAAAGTGTACTGTTTAGGTAGATTTGGGGAGGAATTGTGTAAGATATTGTACTGTGTGTAGCGTAGTTTAGGTGTATTGTAGTAACATAGTTAGGTAGTACATAAGGCCGAAAAAAGGCATTTGTAAATCCAGTTCGGCATGTCATCCTGCAAGTTGATCCAGAGGAAGGCAAAAAAAAAACTGTGAGGTAGAAGCCAATTTTCCCCACTTTAGGGGAATAAAAAATTCCTTCCCGACTCAAATCAGGCAATCAGAATAACTCCCTGGATCAACGACCCCTCTCTAGTAGCTATAGCCTGTAATATTATTACACTCCAGAAATACATCCAGACCCCTCTTGAAATGCTTTATTGTACTCACCATCACCGACCCCTCAGGCAGAGAGTTCCATAGTCTCACTGCTCTTACCGTAAAGAATCCTCTTCTATATCTGTGTACAAACCTTCTTTCCTCCAGACGCACAGGATGTCCTCTCGTCACAGTCACAGTCCTGGAGATAAATAGATGATGGGAGAGATCTCTGTACTGACCCCTGATATATTTATACATAGTAATTACATCTCCCCTCAGTCATCTTTTTTCTAAAGTGAATAACCCTAATTTTGATAATCTTTCAGGGTACTGTAGTTGCCCCATTCCAGTTATTACTTTAGTTGCCCTCCTCTGGACCCTCTCCAGCTCTGCTATGTCTGCCTTGTTTACAGGCGCCCAGAACTGTACACAGTACTCCATGTGTGGTCTGACTAGCGATTTTTAAAGTGGTAGGACTATGTTATTATCACGGGCATCTATGCCCCTTTTGATGCAACCCATTATCTTATTGGCCTTGGCAGCAGCTGCCTGACACTGGTTTTTGCAGCTTAGTTTGCTGGTTATTAAAATCCCTAGATCCTTTTCCATGTCAGTGTTACCGAGTGTTTTACCATTTAGTATATACGGGGGACTTGCATTATTCCTTCCCATGTGCATAACCTTACATTTGTCAGTATTAAACCTCATCTGCCACTTATCTGCCCAAGCCTCCAATCTATTCAGATCGCTCTGTAGTAGTATACTGTCCTCTTCAGTGTTAATTACTTTACACAGTTTAGTGTCATCTGCGAAAATTGATACTTTACTATGCAAGCCTTCTACAAGATCATTAATAAATATATTGAAGAGAATAGGGCCCAATACTGACCCCTGAGGTACTCCACTAGTGACAGTGACCCAATCTGAGTATGTACCACTAATAACTACCCTCTGTTTTCTACCATTAATCCAGTTACTTACCCACATACAGACGTTTTCTCCCAGTCCGAGCATTCTCATTTTATATACTAACCTTTTATGTGGTACAGTGTCAAATGCTTTGGAGAAGTCCAGATACACGACATCCATTGATTCACCGCTGTCAAGTCTAGAACTTACCTCCTCATAGAAACTGATTAAATTAGTTTGACATGACCGATCCCTCATGAAGCCATGCTGATATGGCGTTATTTGCTTATTTCCATTGAGATGCTCTAAGATAGCATCTCTTAGAAAACCTTCAAACAGTTTACCTACAACAGATGTTAAACTTACCGGCCTATAGTTTCCAGGCTCTGTTTTTGGACTCTTTTTGAATATTGGAACCACATTTGCTATGTGCCAATCCTGTGGGACATTCCCTGTCAGTATAGAGTCCGCAAATATCAGAAATAAGGGTCTGGCTATGACATTACTTAATTCCCTTAGGATACGGGGGTGTATGCCACCTGGTCCTGACGATTTGTCTATTTTAATATTTTTAAGTTGCTGTCGTCTCTTTTAAATGGGGAATTTATTTTTACGTTCTGCATGTCATCTGACAGTTTATTTTCCTCAGTGAATACATTGGAGAAAAAACTGTGTTGTTAATATATATTACTGTGTGCAACTATAAGTATATATATAGTATATATATATTGTGAGGTTTCGCTCTGGCAGACAGGATTAGCAGATGCAGTATAGAGGCAACAACAAGTTCTTTGGATCAAACTGTTCAGTGTTCTATTCACACTTTAGGCAATTGACAAAACAAGCAGTCATAATCAAACAAAAAGTCACTTTGCGGTGTTGGTGTTAATTCACACCATGCAGCAATTCTGCCTCAAAGAGTCCTTGCTGATAGCAGCACCAACCTGTTTTCACACCAAACAGGTAGCAACTAGCAAGCCTTCATCCACACAAGGCTCCCAGATCCCAACACAAAGGCTGAGGCTCAGTGACAATGTCATCCTGGATTATGGAAGTGCGAGAACACATCTATTTTCCGACTAACAAACTTCCTGGCCTCCTGAGTCTGTTTAGAGGAGAGGCTGTCAGCAATTTTTACTGTGGCAGCCGCCTCTCTTGCATCAGACAGAGGGGCAGGTACCTCTTCTCCTAGAAAACCCGGCTGCGGGCTGTCTTCTGTACAGGTTTCCCTATCTTTCCACTGAGTAAATTCACATGGTAAACCTGCTCCGATTTCGCCGCCCTGGCTGGTGTACCTTGTAGTTTACATCTCCAATTTTCTCGAGTACCTCGTAGGGCCCCAGCCACCTAACCAGGAACTTACTGTCCAAGGTCGGCACCAGATCCAAAACCCGATCACCCGGGTTAAAGATCCGGACCTGAGCCTGCCGATTATATACCCGACTCTGGGCTCGCTAAGCTGTATCCATATGCTCCCTAACAAGAGGTAACACTGTCTCTATCTGATCTTGTATATGGGTAACGTACTCAATTACACTTTTATGTGGAGTGGGTTGTTGTTCCCACGTCTCTTTGGCCATGTCCAAAAGACCGCGAGGGTGTCTCCCATATAGCAGTTCAAAGGGAGAGAACGCAGTAGAGGCCTGGGGTACCTCTCGCAATGCGAAGAACTTGAGATAGGGCAGAAGGAGGTCCCAGTCTTTCCCATCTTTAGCCACCACTCTTTTCAACATATTTTTTAAATGTTTGGTTAAACCTTTCTACCAGACCGTCTGTTTGCAGATGGTAAACGGATGCCCTTAGCTGTTTTATGTACAGCAACTTACAGAGTTCTTCATCACCTTGGACATAAAAGGGGTCCCTTGGTCAGTCAGAACCTCTTTAGGTAGTCCTACTCGGTAAAAACATCTCCATTAATTCCTTAGCTATGAGCTATTGGCCGAGGTATGTCACAGTGGCACAGCCTCCAGGTATTGAGTGGCGTAGTCTAGAATGACTAAGATGTGTTGATGCCCTCTGGCGGACTTCGGTACTGGGTCTATGAGGTCCATAGCTATTCGGTCAAATGGTACTTCGATAATCAGAAGAGGTACTAGGGGACTACGGAAATGTGGCTGGGGGCTAGTTATCTGGCAGGTCAGGCAAGATTTACAAAACTCTTCCACTTCTTTGAATATACTGGGCCAGTAAAACCGCTGTTGAATACGATCTTGAGTTTTCTGCAGAATCAGGTGACCCCCGAGAATGTGTTGGTGGGCTAGATCTAACACAAGCCTGTGATAAGCCTTGGGGACCACCAACTGTTCAATAGGCTCACCCCGTAGTTGGTTTACCTGATATAACATATCCTGATGAACTACAAAATGGAGAAACACTGACACTGCCCCAGGTTGTCTTGGTTCACCATCTACTATTAACACATTTTCCCAGGTGCAGGATAGGGTAGGGTCCTGACGTTGGGCGGTACCAAAATTATCCCTGGACACATTGATGTCTGCCAATTCAGGATCCGGCGGCAAGTTCTCCACGTCTCTCACCATCACACTGTCTCCTCCTCTTCCACCGAAGTGGCGGTCACCCCTACCGCTGGCCCTTCAATCTCAGGTTCCCAGGGTTCTGGTCTCCCCCTGAGCCGGGCCACTCTGCTAGGGCTACCCCTGTCTCATGGGTATCAGTCACTCTTACAGCAGGCCACAGTGCCGGGAAGCCCGGGAAGTCTCTCCCTATTATGAGTCCATAATGTAGATTTGTGGCGACAGCCACCTCATGGGTCCATCTACCGGCCACCGTAGTTAGAGACACCAGCGCGGTGGGGTAGTCTTTTAAGTCTCCGTGGATGCACATCACCCCAACTTTCTGGCCAGTATACTCAGGGGACCGCACCAGGGTAGCCCTTACTACTGCTCGCATCCTCCACCAATTGTGGGGTTTTGCTCTGGTAGACAGGATTAGCAGACGCAGTAAAGAGGCAACAACAAGTTCTTTGAATCAAACAGTTCAGTGTTTTATTCACTTTAGGCAAGTGACGAAACAAGCAGTCTTACTCAAACAAAATGTCACCTTGCAGTGTTGGTGTTAATTCACACCATGCGGCAATTCTGCCTCAAAGAGTCCTTGCTGATAGCAGCACCAACCTGTTTTCACACCAAACAGGTAGCAAGCCTTCATCCAGACACAAGGCTCCCAGATCCCAACACAGAGACCTCGCTTCTGAGACCAGCTGCCTATTTTAGGATAGCCTGGTGCTGCCAAAACCTGGATCGGCACTTAAAATCCGGTCCGCTATTTGACCTCACCTGGCTGTAAATAAGCCCAGCACCACATGCTGGTAGAAAAATACCTGCCTTGCCAGACAAAACCTCTTACTGTGTCACAATAGTTATATGTCCATTGATAAAAATATATATAGTTATAGCAATAATTAGACTGTAAACGTGTTATTGTGTTAATAAATATACTTTATTATTCATAATACAGTGTATAGTATTTTTGGTAGGCGCCGTAGTATATAACCTAGTGAACGCACGTAGTTTAGGGAAAACGTGTAAATGCAACAAGGAAGATAGTTAGGTAACTAGTTAGCCCCCTTTCACACGAGCGAGTTTTCCGTGCGGGTGCAATGCATGACGTGAACGCATAGCACCCGCACTGTATACTGACCCATTAATTTCAATGTTTTTCACGCATCAGTTCTGCGTTGCGAGAAAATCGCAGCATGTTCTATATTCAGCGTTTTTGACGCAGCCCTGGCCCCATAGAAGTGAATGGGGCTGCGTGAAAAACGCATTGCATCCGCAAACAAGTGCGGGTGTGATGCGTTTTTCACTGATGGTTCCCAAGAGATGTTGTTTGTAAACCTTCAGTTTTTTTATCACGCGCGTGAAAAAAGGCATTAAAATGCATTGCACCCGTGCAGAAAAAACTGAACAACTGAACGCAATCGCAGACAAAACTGACTGAACTTGCTTGCAAAATAGTGCGAGTTTCACTGAACGCACCCTGAACGCATCCGGACCTAATCCGTCACGCTCGTGTGAAAGGGGCCTTAGTATTTTTAGGATAAATAGGCGGAGTCATCAATAGACAACTCACAACGATTTATGAATATGAATTACCGATTCTAACTAAAATATTAATAATTAATATTCCCTTTGAAAAAGTATATTACAAAAATGAATTATGGCCCATTTAGAATAGTTTTTAATAAAATTATTTGAAAGGTCAGGTACACTTTAAAGTATTTTTCTGTGTAGCAAACTTGTGGCCGCTGGATTTCTTCCATCACACGGATAAGCAGGGTATAAATAATCAATAAATAAAGAGGAAACCATTCTCTTCTCTACAAATTCCATTTATTGGTGTGAACATATTATCTGTCAGCTTGATTACTAGAGCTTTCAAGAGATCACAGAAAATGCCTGATGGAGCATTATATCTGACAGGATGAGAGAGACTGCAGAGGCCATCAATAGAAAACATTGTTAGACCATTAAAAAGTACAGCAGCCCCGACAGAACAAGTGTCAGATGGTTTGATGAGTTGGTCTTCAACAACAGTAGCTTTCTTGAAGTTAGTAAGCATTTCTTGACCAGAAAGTAGCACCGGAGAGATATAGAAGAAGACAATTAAAGGCATAAATAAGCATGACATGAAAATGAGTTTCCTGGAACTGGAGGCTTTAGGAGAGCAACACGGTGGCTCAGTGGTGGGGTCCTAGGTCCTTGCAGTGCTGGGGTCCTAGGTTCAAATCCATCCAAGAACAACATCTGCATAGAGTTTGTGTTCTCCCTGTGTTTGCGTGGGTTTCCTCCCACACTCCAACGACATACTGATAGGGACCATAGATTGAGAGCCCCATTGGGGACAATTGGTTTCTAATGTCTATAAAGCGCTGTGGAATATAGTAGCGCTGTATAAGTGCATAAAATAAATAAATAAAGGAGAGAAAGGCAGTATAAACCTTTGACCAGTTTCTGTCCCCTAACTTTCATACATTGTGGTGACTATGGAGAGGGAAAGACCTGTGTTAGGGTCATTCCTACCACAGGAGGAAAATGGAGGAGTGTATTTTTTAAATGCCACCCACTGCACTGTAGCCCCAGTCAGTGACCAGGGTACAGTGAAAACTTTGAAGGTAACACAGCACTGAATCAACGCCTTCATATTTGGGATCAATGGAGCTCAAACTCCAACATTCACAGCAGTGGCATATCCTAGTGATATGCTATCACTTTATCAGATGGAAATATCACATTAAAGGATAACTGTCATATTTTTTTGTTATTTGCTAGTTTATTAGAGCTAGGCATGTATACCTGAGTTAGTCTGTCAATGATTGCCAAAAGATCTGTAATTACCTTATAATAACAGCTTTCATTAATGTCCTATATCCCTTTCCACTGCTCCCTTAAAAGACTGTTGCTATGGCTCATCTGTCTCCTGCTAGCGGTCCTTCACACTGCATGCCTGCATTAGGCTTCAGAGTGAGGAGGCGTGTCTCTCAGTAATCCAATCTGATTGTCTGGCAGGAAGCTGGCTACAGCAAGTTTGTATGTGACCTGAGGGAATGCAGTTTTGGCCTCAGAGAACTGGCAGAGGAGCCATCTTGAGAAGATCCTCATAATGTAGGATTCAAATCAGCTGTAACTAAGGGGGAAACTCAAGGAAAACAGTGGCAAGTGAAGAAACTAAAGATTGCTTTATGCATAATGCTGCTGCAGCAGTAACATATGCTAATATAGATTTTTTAATGAAAATATGACAGTTATCCTTTAAAGCAATTTCAAACCATAATATGCCTAATATTGTGTAGGTTCCCCTTGTGGCGCCAAAACAGCTCTGACCGTCATGGACTCCACAAGACCCCTGTAGGTGTCCTGTGATGCCTAGTACCAAGAAATTAGAAAAAGTTCCTTTAAGTCCTGTAAATTGTGAGGTGTGTCCTCCATGGATCAGACCTTTTTCTACCAGCACATCCCACAGATGCCCAATCGGTTTGAGATCTTAGGACTTCATCAGAATAAGCTCTGGTGTAGAAGAGAGAAAATAGATGGGCTATCAGATAATAACTCTTCTGCTCTATGATCAGGTGAAATCATTAACCTGAGGAACATACTGCAATTCACAATGTTGGCTTATGCTGGGGCCTGGGCCACAAGCCACAAGCTGGTCAGCCTATATGATTTAGGGACTTATCTTCCCTTTTATAGCAGTTAGAGCGCTGCCTTGTGTAAGTGGCTCCATGTGAGTCAAAATCCAACTTTTTAACAAGCCTGGGGGCATGACAAGGGAAAATAGCCAAGCCAGATATCCATCCATAGGCAACTGTTTTGGGGTGCTTTCCCCTCATCAATACAGATTAGGATTCTGTCTGGCTGAGAGTGATGCTTTGTCATGTCCCAAAGCTTGTTAAAATTTCCCACAAGGGGGCGCTAGCTAGATGTTTCTCTTTCTTTGGGAAATATCTGTTTGCATATTATTTTTCCATAGAGCACTTCCAATAAGTCCCCATACACAGCTGGTCTCTTTAAGAAGACCTAGCACACTGCCCAAATAGCAGATTCTAGAAAGGGATGATTAGTTTGCACACTTCCTTATTTCAGGAAGAAACAGTCTCACTCAGCTAACATAGATCAGCTACTGCTAAGCCAGGACCTCGGCGTTCTGCGCTCATTAATCAATATTCCTTCAGCAGAGCATTAATCACTGTTAATCTTTTGCTAGGTAAGAGTTTTTCTTTTAATACTAATTTCACTTTTACATGTGAAAATTAATAGGCAAACACAGCAAACACAACCCTAATGTTTCTAGTAGACCACTTCAGCATCACAAGGGTGTTGTCCTCCAGCTATCATATAGGTACATGTACAGAAGTAGCTGTCTTCAACTTGACACTTATAAGAAGTTAAATATACCATTGCTGGAAACTTTAAAGTGTCATTCAATATCTTTTGTTAAGTGTCATACTAAAGATTACTATATTTGTATTTATTTGTGCATTGAAATAGTAATGATTTATTTTTGAAGATGATGCCTATTTAAAGGGAACCTGTCACCATAAAAATGCAATGAAATCTTCCAGGAGCATATTATGGAGCAGGAGGAGCTGAGCAGATTGATACATAGTCTTGTGGGAAAAGATTTAGTAAAACTTGTATTTAATTCATTTAAATTCCTGCTAATTCTGGGCTTTGAAGTCCAGGAGGCGGTCCTATCAGTGATTGACAGCCTTCCTTCTATGACTGTGCATACAGAGAGAGCTGTCAATCACTGATAGGACGAATTCCTGGACTTCAAAGCCCAGAATTAGCAGGAATTTAAATAACTGAAATGCAACTTAGGCTGGGTTCGCATCCCCGTTTTGTTTTCCGTTCTTCTGACCCGTCAAAAGAACAGAAAACAACAACAACAAAAACTGCGGATCAGTGTTGATCGAGCACCAAAGTGCTTGGGTGCTCGGGCCGAACACCTCGGGATGCACAGGTGCTCTACTGCGCACCCGAGCACAATCAAAGCCAATGGGAGAACCCTTGCATTAAACTAGGCACCCACTGCAATGAAGAGGGGAGGGTGTCTGGTTCACATGAAAAGGTCAGAAGTTGATGGAAACACCACTAAAATGGTTCGGGAACAGGTGAACTGACCTGAAGGTGAACTGACCCTCTAAAAAATTATATGCAAGAGCCTGTTGGTGAGCTGAACCTGTAAAAGATTGTAGGTGAGGGTCTGCTGGTGAGCTGACCCTCTAAAAAATTATATGCGAGGGCCTGCAGGTGAGCTGACCCTGTAAAACTTTATATGCGAGGGCCTGAAGGTGAGCTGACCCTGTAAAACATTATATGCAAGGGCCTGCAGGTGAGTTGACCCTGTAAAAGATTGTAGGTGAGGGCCTGCTGGTGAGCTGACCCTCTAAAAAATGATATGCGAGGGCCTGCAGGTGAGCTGACCTGTAAAACATTATATGCGAATAAGCATGTTGATATGATGGAAGAGGAGGAGGAGGATGAGAAAAGGAAGAATCAACCATATACCCTTGTTTCTGGTGGAAGGGGTGCATAGGAATACAGTGTATTTAGTACATTATAAACAACACATTTAAAGTGCCTTTATGTTCATCAGCTTTCCTCTTGTGGAGTCGAGAAGTCATGGTCAATCCAGGCCTTGTTCATTTTTATGAAGTCAACCTGTCGCCATTTTCAGTTGACAGGCGGATATGCTTATCTGTTATAATGCCACCAGCAGCACCAAATACCCGCTCAGACAAAAAGCTGGCGGCAGGGCAGGCCAGCACCTCCAAGGCGTAGAGCGCCAGTTTGTGCCACGTGTCCAGCTTGGACACCCAGTAGGGGTGGCATTATAACATCAGGGTGAGGGTGCTGGTGGGGTGTCATGAAACTGTCCCAGGCTTTGGAGAGTGTTGCACTGCCTCTGTTGGAACTGCTGTGTGTTCCCCTTGTCTTCACTCCTCGGTTGCCCAAGGAACTATGGACTCTGCCGCCAGCGCTGTCAGATGGAAATTTTTGGAGCAATTTTTCAACAAGGACCTTCAGGTATTGCACCATTTTGCTCATCCCCTCCACCAGAGGAATGAGAGATGAGAAGTTCTCTTTGTAGCGGGGGTCAAGAAGAGGGAAAAAAACTATAATCCGTCTTGTCTAAAATGCGCATAACGCGCGGGTCGCTGGAAATGCAGTCTAACATAAAGTTAGCCATGTGTGCTAGAGTACCACCAGGCAAGACTTCGCTGTCGTCATCAGGAGGATCACTCTCAATCTCCTCATCCACTTCCTCCTCTTCTGCCCACCCAATCAGAACAGATGGAATTAAACTTCCATGGGTACTACCCCCTGTAGCGGAGGCAACCGTCTCCTGCTCCTCCTCTTTATCGTCCAATTTGCGATGAGAAGATGAACAGAGGGTCGTCTGGCTATCACCCTGTGTAATGTCTTCCCCCATTTCCACCTCTTCCACATGCAAAGCATTGTCCTTAATTGTATCCAGTGTAAGGTAATGCAATCATATAATCGCCATGTGTCTTGTCTGCTGGGATTCCTACACAATTTAGGCTTGTGGACACTGAGGCCTTCTGCAGCTGAATGTCGGCGGACGTCCGCATTACACAGTCCCCAGCCGCCACTATTTTTCAAGGTGTGCCGTGCCCACCTTTGCCAAACTCTCGGCAATATACTTCCGCATGACCTCTCTTTCGGGTTGAGAAAGATTGTACAGCCGAGACTGGCAACTTAGCCTCTGGGATGAGATTAACTGGACATTCATAGTCACGATGAGGGGGCAATTCCTGAGCCCCACCCTCCGAAAGGACATCCGCAAAATCTGAGAGATACTGGGGTAAAACCGTAGTAGACACCCCAGAGATAGAGGCACTAAGACAATTGTCAGAACAAAATTCACTCCAACCAATGATCTGCCTTGCCTGCTAATCTATAGTAGGGTTATGTTCTATCAACCACAGTAACCATAAGACCATAGGAGCGGGCAAGTCCTTCATGACAAAACAAGAGATGATCTCAAAATGTGAATCACCCACCCTTAACTGAATACTATGAGCAATATGAGTGAGACTCCTTTGAGAAAGAGGGGAAGAATCGATTGCGAATACCGGAATCTCTCTTTCTAAGGTGCAAGTACTTAGGCCCAGATTTTGAAGAAAAAGATAATCAATAAGGTTTACCCCAGCACCACAATCAAGGAATACTTCAAAATTAAATTTTCTTGAGTCTAACGCCACCATAGCTGGAAGGAGAAAACGAGTATTGCAGGGAGATTGCATACTTGCTTGCTCTGGCAGCCCATTCACACTACCAAGAGTCAAGGATGATTTTTTTTTCTCTTTATGTAAACCTCTTTGTGGTTCTTTATCATCAAAACGCGATTTAACAAAAGGACAAGCATAAACAAAATAACCACTTTCTCCACAGTAATAACATAGCTTATGCAACCTCCTAAAGTTCCTATTACCAGACTGGAACAACACCTGACCCAGCTGCATGGGTTCCTCCCCTACCTCAGAATTACATGTCATAATACTCTGGGGAACTGGTGGGACGAAACCACTCAGAGAAGGGATCCCTCGCGTGGAGGGGACCTTACACCTCTCTCTAATGCGTCTATATAACCGTACTGCCAAAGACATAGCATTCTCCAATGTATCCGGATACTCATGAAAAGCGAGGGCATCTTTTAATCTCTCAGACAACCCCTGACAAAATGCGGGGTCATTCCACAATCTGCCATCGAGACCTGATCTGGGTCATCATAAATTAATCCCAAGGCTTTAAAAAATTCATCCACCGACCGGAGGGCCAGAGAACCGGTCAGCAGAGAAAGGGCCCCGGACTGCACGTCCCCTTTAAGCAGGGAAATGATTATCCCTACTCTCTGACTCTCATCACCAGATGAAGACGGCCGCAGCTGAAAATACAACTTGCATGACTCTCTAAAGCGGATAAAATCATCCACACCCCCAGAAAAACAATCAGGGAGAGCAACCTTAGGTTCAAGGCTGGACTGACTCCCACCAGTGGAGCCATGAAGCAGAAAATTCTGACAAAGTGAAACTGCATTGCGGAGGTCAGCTACCTCCCAAGTTAACTCCTGCATGCGATCAACCAACGAATCAATTGACTCCATCTCAAAGCAGCTGAGAAATGGCAGTCTAGGTTTTGGCGGGTTATAATGTCACGCTGGACAGGATACAAGATACAACAGAAATCCACAAACAAGTGTCTAGGCCAGAAGCTGGGGATAAAGGTCACCTCCTAACAAATCCCTACCAGCTCTCCCTAGACTTCTGTGCCCACGTTCAGACCCTATAGGTGGGAATAAACGTGCCCCCGTGCCTAAGGCTGAAGATTCCCTAAAATCCCTAAGATGGTGACAGGGGGAAAGAGACAGCTTGCTTCCTCAGACCTGGAGAAGGCAGGCATCTCTCTAACAGCCTAGACAGAACACACACAAGAAAACAAAACCAGCAGATACAGCAAATCCTTCCTTCCTTCCTTCAAATCCTTCCTTCCTTCCTCACTCAGCTTTCCACCTTCCCAGGTTGGGTCAGTGACTTCATCGTCCACCACCTCCTCTTCCACTTCCTCACTATGCTCATCCTCCTGACTTGTTGACCTAACCACAACCTCAGTGATTGACAACTGTGTCTCATCCTCTTCTTCAACCTCTTGAGACAGTAATTCCCGTTGACTTATTGGCAACTGTGTCTCATCATCATCCACCTCATTAAACAGTAATTGCCGTTCCCCACTGTCATCTTCTTGTGACTGTGGATGCTCAAGACTTTGTGAATCAGGGCACAAGATCTGTTCCTCTTCAAGCGTGCTTGGTGAGAGTTCCAAATCAGGAAATGGTGCTGAAAAGAGCTCCTCGGAATATCCAAGTGTGGGATCACTTATTTGCCCAGACTCTCCATGGTGGGAGGAATGAGGATCAGGCCCAATGCATACGGCCGTGTTTGACGGGCGTGAGCGATCCGTGGAACCACGGCTGGATTCCTGCTGAGTGCAGGAGCGCACAGCGTCATTGGTTGCTATGACGCCGTGCGCTCCCTGCTGCCGCCACAGTACAGTAATACACTGGTATAGATCATACCAGTGTATCACTGTATTGCGGCGGCAGCAGGGAGCGCACGGTGTCATAGCAACCAATGATGCCGTGCGCTCCTGCTCTCAGCAGGAATCCAGCCCGTGGTTCCACGGACCGCTCACGGCCGTCAAACACGGCCGTGTGCATGAGCCCTCAGGGTGAGGATTGTGTTGGGCAGACTCTTGGCTTCTGAGACTGGACTTGGTGGAAGACAGGGTGGTGCTTAAGCGACTGGAAGCATTATCTGCTGCAATCCAACCGACCACCTGGTCATACTGGTCTGATTTCAAGAGCGGTTTCTTGTGTCGCCCTGCAAACTGGGACATGAAGCTAGGTATCATGGATGATTGTTTTTCTTGTGCTCTGGCAGCAGGCACAGTTTCACCGCGCCCAGGGCCACGTCCTCTGCGTGCACCATCAGCATCACGGCCACTGCCCCGTCCCTTACTGCTCGCCTTCTTCATATTAAATGTTATACATGCTTAAACGTCTGTCACATGTACAGTAGTGTAGGATTTGGAAATGTAAGCGCAAACAAATTTAAAAAGGTATTTGGGATGTGGAAACGTCACACAGGAGATATCCCGCAGATAATGTCAATGATGCCACCAGCGGGTAATAAAAAAATTACAGGGAATGTCACAGGTAGTTGGGATGAGGAAACGTTATACAGGAGAGGTACCACCAGTAATGTCACTGTCTGCAGCGTCTACAAAAAAAGTACACTGTATGTCACAGATACATTTTTGAAGCGCACACGTTACACTGCAGATGTGGCACTGGTAATGTCACAGTCCGCAGCGGACACCGTCTACGGCAAAAGTACACTGGATGTCACAGTTATTTTTTGGATACGCACACTTTACACTGGAGATGTGGTGCAGCTAATGTCACTGTCCGCAGCGGATACCGTCTACCGAAATAGGACACTGGATCTCACAGATATTTTTGGGATGCGCACACTTTACATTGGAGATGTAGCACAGGTAATGTTGGTGTCCGCTGCGGACAGTGTCTACGGAAAAAGTACACTGGATGTCAAGGATATTTTTTGGATGCGCACACTTTACACTGGAGAGATGGCGCAGCTAATGTCACTGTCCGCAGCGGCTACAGTCTACTGAAAAAGTACACTGGATGTCACAGATATTTTTTGGATGCGCACACTTTACACAGGAGATGTGGCACAGCTAATGTCGCTGTCTGCAGCGGCCTAACTATTGCACGCTATTTAGCGCAGGATGCGATAAAAATAGATATTGCTGCCACACACAACAGTCCTTAAAAGGACTTTTGGGTCTGTAAAGTTTTAGCTTTTTAGCGCAGTTTGTGCTAAAAATAGATATTGCTGCTGCCACATACATTAGTTTTTAAAAGGACTTTTGGGTCTGTTAAGTTTCAACAATTTAGCACCCGATGACGCGTTCCGGCCAGCCAATCACTGTAATGCCAGTAACCAACATGGCTACGGCATTACAGTGAGGGCAGTACTTACCTGCACCTTTATTCGGCTGCGTAGCAGACAAGAAACGTGCAGGGAGGAGACTCGAGCATTGGGGTTGACCACATGCGCTATTCAGCCAAATACCTCCATGTGCTGAGCATGCTCGATCAACACTACAACGGATCCTTTATTTTGAGCATCTGTTATGCTCGGTTATGCTCATTTTTCATCCGCTTTAGCCATTTACCCCCTGAGATCCATTAGTCCATTAAGAAGTCCTCTTTTTTTCCATCTTAAATGGGTGCAAAATGAGCATAACTGAATGGATGTTTACAATACAGGATCCTTTCTTGTTTTTGTTTACTGTTCTTCACTCCTTAACGCATAATGCCATACATGTACGGCATTATGTGCCCGCAATTGTATAGAGTGGGCTGCCGCGGTGGGTGTAGGCTGTATCATAGAGCAGGCACCCGGCTGCAATGACAGGGAATAATGATCACTATTTTTTAGTTACCTTGTCCCCCCCAAAAAAAAAATTGAATAATAGTGATCAAAAAGTCATACATACTACAAAAATGGACCGTGATCAGCCTGGGAAATATGGTCCATGTGTCGGCTACATCTCCCAGGCCGACCACAGCTCCCCTGACCAATAATAGTTTATGATGCAGCCAATTCATATCTGATCGTGGGAATATTGCAGTGTACTCACATGATGTTGTGAGTACACTGCAATAACTGTCAAATAGGTGCAGGCCCCACCTATGGGACCTGCTCATATTTCTAGAACTGAGGCCCAAAGTGAATGAATGGAAAGCTGCGCACGTGCGGCCACCCTCCATTCACCGCTATAAGACTTCTGAAAATAGCTGAGCGCTGGCAGCTTGCTCTGCATTCACTGCTGTGGGACACCCAAAAAAGAAAGTCCCATAGCAGTGAAAGGAGAGGACATCCATGCTGTGTTCTCCATTCACTTTGGGGCTCCATTTTGGAGATAGGAGTGGGTCCAAGAGGTCGGACAGCACCTGTCTGACATTTATAGCATATCCTAAAGATATGCCATAAATGTTCCAGATGACACAGCCGCTTTAAGAATGCTCTTAGAGAAGCTGGTATATTTTATATGCACGGGCAGTAATGTACTTTCGTATAAATACATATGTGAACATCACAAAAGAAACTAAAAGTAAAATCCCCCTACATGTAAAAATAATGAAATAAAGGATTATTAGTGCCACCACACTGTCCTATTTTTTTAGAGCTGTGGTCATTGATGTCCTGTACACCAATGCAGCCAGTCACTGGCCTTAGCAGTGTCATAAATAAGGATTAGGCTTAGCCCGAAACGCAAAGTCCTTGTCCATGCGGATCTATTTGCTTGTGTCGCACATGTTTTAACTGAATCTTCTTCAATATAGGATACGTTTTATCTTCAATCTCAAAGTGCTGGAATCACCCTTTTTTCTATGTTGGATCGGGCTTCACCTGGATCTGAGCATAAAGACGAACATCATGGTGGTCAGCTAATTGCCCCTGTGTTGTTGTTTGAGAGGTTGTTGTAATAAACGTACCTGTCTGGGCATCAGCAGTGCGATCCTCAGCCAGTCTAATAGTGTTTATAAGATGGGGATAAGCAGATTATACTTTCTTAGGCCCCCTGCACACGACTGTATCTATTTTGCAGCCCGCTAATCGTGGATTCGCTCGTAATACGGATGTGGCTCGTGTGCATCCCACAATTTTTGAGGGACCCACTGTATGCAAAACGGACAAGAATAGGACAGGTTCTATAATTTGTGGCTCGGCCACACGGATGTGGACAGTACACAGATGACAAAACAGTTGTATATTCTATGTTGTAGAAGGTTGAGGTCCTTCAACATGTGTGGAAAGATGCTGGAGATGTTTTACCAAACTGTTACGGCGAGTGTACAGTTTTTTGCAACGATGACTTAAGGCAGGGATGCTCAACCTGCGGCCCTCCAGCTGTTGCAAAACTACAACTCCCAGCATGCCCTAATAGCTATAGGCTGTCCAGGCATGCTGGGAGTTGTAGTTTTGCAACAGCTGGAGGGCCGCAGGTTGGGCATCCCTGACTTAAGTCATCGTTGCAAAAAACTGTACACTCATCGTTTGTGATGAGAATAGAGTCAATAAGTTGATTAGGAAAGCTGGAAGATTGATTCTAGAAGATGTGGTTCAGTGAAGGATGCTTAAAATGTTTGTGTAACTGTGGGGAATGTAAATCATCAGCTCCGTCGGATCTTAGTTGGACAGTGTAGCACCTTTAGGCCTCGTGCACACGACCGTTGTTGTGGTCCGCATCCAAGCCGCATTTTTTGCGGCTCGGGTGCGGACCCATTCACTTCAATGGGGCCGCAAAAGATGCAGACAGAACTCCGTGTGCTGTCCGCATCTGTTGCTCTGTTCTGTGGCCCCGGAAAAAAAAATATAGCATGTCCTATTCTTGTCCATTTTGCGGACAAGAATAGGCATTTCTACAATGGGCCGCCCGTTCCGTTCCGCAAATTGCGAAAGGCACATGGACGGCTTCCGTTTTTTCCGGATCCGCAGAAATCGGCACGGTCGTGTGCATGAGGCCTTAGTAACAGACATGTATAGCTTTGCTGCGGTACTGACCAATATAGAAAATCTACCTAAGGCAATTATCTTGTATAAAATCATAGGTCATTATGTTATAAATGCTAAGAAGGAATGTTATGGGGGAAGTGGTACTATATAGGTTTTAATCTGGAGTTTATTTAACCCCTTGAGCCCCGGAGGATTTTTAATTTTTATTTTTCACTTCCTGCCTTTCCGGATCCATAACTTTTTTTATTTTTCTCATAGATGTATGAGGGTTTGTTTATTATGAGACAAGTTGTACTTTCTAATGGGACCAATTATTATTGCATACGATGTAGTGGGAAGCTGGAAAAAAATATTAAAATGGAGGGGAATTGGGGGGAAAAAAAGCAATTCCACCACAGTTTTACGAATTTTGTGCAATAAAATTGACCTATTGTCTTCATTCTCTGGGTCACTACTGTTACATTGATACCACATTTGTATTGTCTCTTTTCATCGCCATATTCTGACCCCCATAAGTTTTTTACAGTTACGACTACGGAGCTATGTGAGCACTCTTTCTTTTTTTTTTTTGTGGGGCGATGTGTAGTACATGTATGACTTTTTGATCACTTTTTGTTACATTTTTTGGGGGGGAAGGGAAGCGAAGAAAAAATGTTGCATTGGAAAGTTTTATGTTTTTATCAGTTACGCTGTTCACAATATGTGATAAATATTTTAATATATTAATAGTATTAATAGTACGGGTGCTTTTGGATGCGGCGATGCCTATGATGTTTATTATAATTTTTTTATTAATTCATTTATTTGAGAAAAGGAGGGTGACTACAACAATTAGTACTCACTAATGGATTTTGATCCATTAATGACCAGACAAATCAGTATATGTCAATACAATGCTGCCACCTACAGGCCTGTATTGGAATAGTCCTGTAATAGGCATCAAAGCCTCCAGCAGGCCCTGGCCTATAATTACAAGGTAACAGCTTCCCTGATCTCAGAGATCAGGAAGCTGCTACTGGCGATGAAGGGCACGGCTCCCACATTTTCACCTGTAACTACGCTTTAATTGCTGCTGTAACTACGCTTTAATTTCCCTTTGGGTTTAATAAAGTTGTATCTTGACCTTTTAGCTTAAGGCTGCAGGTCAAGTCTTCTGAAACTATACTGTACACATGAAATGACATGCTGATATTGCCTGTTCAATGTGCTTTAGTGTCCACTACTGTGTCTTTTCTGGGTTCCCTTAGTTAACCACATCATGACAATATTATTTAAGTCTTATGTTTTTCTTTGTCACAATATTACCATTGTTTGTGTGTAGTGAATCCAGCTATTGCTAATTTTTTACTCTGTTTACTCCATTTGTTGTACCGTACCCCTAAACCCTTCTGCAATACTGATCCATAACTATGCACTGTATCGCTAATTTGCACACAAATGTGGAAACTTGGCAAATAACTTTACATATTTGGGATCTAATTGTCTTTTACATTTCATTTCTGTTTTTACAGATTATTTTGTCTTCCCAGAGGGCAACAAAACTGTGAGCGAAAGATCAAGTTGGTATTTGTGGAATCACATTCATGATGCACAATATGAAGTCGTCCTCATGCCTAAAACCTGTGGGCCGCTGCCACCTTGTGGTGGGGAAGGGGTGATGCAGTACAAGTTCTCATTTATACGGCAGTGTTTGCAGTCTATCAGGTAACTGGCAAAGAAATACAAAGGTTAAATAGACCACAAATACAGTTGTGTGAATAAGCCGGTTCTGCTGCTTGGGTGGATCATCAATGAAAAAAATAAATATTATGTCAGTTTCAACTTTACATTCATAGTTTCCTAAATTTGCAGGGTCTCTGTCTAGTTTTCAGCTAAAGCTTAAGTAAACCCTGCTCATAAATGAGCCGTTTGTTAGCGTGTATACTATGGGGGAGATTTATCATTTCTCTTGCACCAGGAAAGTGGCTTAAAAAAGTCTCAAGCTGTGTTTTTGTTACTTTTTAAATGTGACTTTAAAAAAAAAAAAAAAAAAAGTTTTCTGGTGCAAATGAAGCCAGAGATATACGGCGACTCTGAGGTTTCATAAATTTCTGGACAGCCAGATGATCAGCCTAATTTATGACGAGGCATGTGTCTCATCATAAATTAGGCGCATTCTCCGCCAACGCAGGGAATATCAAGTCTGATAAATCTCCCCCTGTATGTTTTTGCAGGTTTAGCAGACAATATTTATCATCCCTTTTCCTATTATCAGTAAATATATTAAATCAGATGCGCAAAATAAAACTTCTACTTCACTTTGGCAACTGCTTCAATCTCATTGCTAGCTCTGCTCGCGAGTCAAGGAAATGCAATCCCTAGGTATCTCTGCTGGGTCCCCTTTACTGTGTTTTACTGCAGTGTTTCCCAACCAGTGTGCCTCCAGCTGTTGCAAAACTACAACTCCCAGCATGCCCGCACAGCCAAAGGCTGTCTAGGCATGCTGGCAGTTGTAGTTTTGCAACAGCTGGAGGCACACTGGTTTGGAAACACTGTTTTACTGCACAGCTGCACGCCGGACATTATTCATGCGCAGTTCCTTGCACAGCTGGGTGGATGAGATGCCGTTTTACAGAGAACACTTGGAAGGGGTGCTACAACAGCACCTTCATTCTCAGGATTAATAGGGAGCAGAAGTAGGAACGCAACCAATCATAAATTGATGGCATATCCTAGCAATATATGGAGCAAACAGTGGATAGCTCACCACCTCTCTCAGACGGAACGGGTGCTCTAGCCAAAAGACTGATCACCCAGTCAGTCAAAGGGTAATTTGTAAAACAAGTAGAAGGCTGGCACTCCAATATGTGGGATCAATCAAGATGATAATTTATTCATATATAAAATACAGACATAAAATTAAAATCCTATAATGAATAAAATAATGATAAAATATATAGAAATGTGAGCAATGTACATATAACAGTAATTAAGAATAAAACCGCAGATAAATGAGCACTGGGGACAACAATCTGTGGGTGATTATCAGTATCCTTTAAAGCGCATAAAGTGCATCCTAGTGTGGGATAATGTCCTTCCTGATGAAATCTTCTGGTTGTGATAGACACTTGTCCAGCAGTGGCCTATGGCCAGATGAAAATAGTAATCCAGAGAGAAGTGTATAGTTCAAACTGATACAATTGTATCACAGGATGAAGCATGAAATGGATACAAAGCTGCAGGTTGGAGTTACAACGGGGCCGGATCTGTCTTACCCTTCAATTCGGGTCCGGTCACTGGGAAGTCTCTCCCTCTCACCGCTACTCACCACGCCATGTCTGCTTCCATTATCATCTTGATTGATCCCACATATTGGAGTGCCAGCCTTCTACTTGTTTTACAAAATATCCTAGCAATATGCCATCACTTTAGAAGATGGGAATATCCCTTTAAATGAAGAACTTCTTAAAAGTCAGTTAAAGGGGTTGTCCTTCAAAAAATATTCAACATTTTTCAAATCAGCACCTGGATCTGAACACTTTTGTAATTGCATGTCATTATAAATTTAGTATAGCCACTTTGCTATTCAATAAAATCTCTGTATAGCGCCACCTGCTGTTATTTTTTTTCTTTCTTTGTCCGGCTCACTGAGATGGCCGCACATGCTCAGTTTCATCCTTCATCTGCCCCCTGAGCTGTGATAGGGAGAGCATGGACACGCCCCCTGAGCTGCAGCTGAAAAGACACTCCCCTTGAGCTGTCAGCTTGATATAAATCTAGCAGAGCAATGGTTTGGGAGATCTCTGGATCCATGTGAGGTACAGGGCTGGTTCTAACTCCATTAGAAAGAGCTTGTCATGTACTATATAATTTCCCATTTTCATTGTTTAGTATTAATCATGGAATAACCCCTTTAAAGCACAGTTTAAAGGGGCTATATAGATTTTAGAAGATAAAAGTCACTTTCATCTACCTCTTTATTCCTATGTACTTTGGTGTATAAATATGTGAATCTTCAGATACTGTCTAAAAGTGGTCTTCCGAGTTTCTTTGTTTTTACTGATGACCTATATGAGCATCTGATTGGTGGGGGTCTGACACCTGGGACCCCCGCTCATCAGCTGTTCGAGAAGACAGTGGCTTTTGCAGTAGCACCGCAGCCTTCAACAGCTTTTCGTAAAGCCTGTGACGTCACGTTCATTTTCCCTGATCCATTCCCGCCTCAATTACTGCAACTTACTATTAATAGGTCTCCCCCTCACCAGACTCTCCCCTCTCCAATCTATTCTTAATGCAGCAGCCAGGGTCACCTATCTATCCAACCGCTACTCCGATGCCTCCAATCTGTGCCAGTCATTGCACTGGCTGCCTGTACACTATAGAATCCAATTTAAAATGCTTGTTCTCACCCACAAAGCTCTCTACAGTGCTGCCCCCTACATCTCTTCCCTTATCTCTGTCTACCACCTTGGGGTCCATTCACACGTCCGTAGTGTGTTTTCCAGATCCACGGATCCACAAAACACAGACAGCGGCAATGTGCGTTCTGCATTTTGCGGACCGCACATCGCCGGCACTAATAGAATATGCCTATTCGTGTCCGCAATTGCGGACAAGAATAGGACATGTTCTATTTTTTTTTTCGGAAAACGGAATTGCGGACCCGGAAGTGCGGGTCTGCAATTCCGTATCCGGGCAGCACATCGTATGGCCCAATGGAAATGAATGGGTCCGCAATTCCGTTCTGCAAAATGCGGAACAAAATTGCAGACGTGTGAATGGGGCCTTACCTGTGCTCTTTGCTCTACAAACGATTCACGACTGACTTCCACCAAAATCCAAAGCTCTCACATCCGGCTGCAAGACTTCTCCCGAGCTGAACCGGATCTCTGGAATGCCCTACCCCAAGAAATCAGGTTAAATCACAATATACAGTTTTAAGGGTGGCTTACCACATCCCCTGATCTAACTCCTCTCCATATAGCCCATTTATAATTTATAACCTGATCCTCCATCAAACTCTCCACTGCACCCAGAAGCACTTCATATATTGGCTGCTGACCGGCTCATGCAGCTTTATATCTGCTCCAAGAAGGGCGGACCACCGTACAAAACAAGCACTTTCACCTTTTGTGTCACCCCTATCTCCTTAAGATTGTAAGCTCCTGCAAGCAGGGTCCTCGTTCCCCTTGTAATTATTGACTTGTCTGTTGCTATGTTATTTATGACTGTTTGTACATGAACCCCTGAACTGTAAAGCGCTGCGGAATATGTTGGTGCTATATAAAAAAAGATTATTATTATTATCACATAGCCTAGGCTAGGGTGGCCAGACGTCCAGTTTTCTGGCTCCCTGTCCTCCATCTGGCGCAGGGATGTCCACCCTTGCAGTAGCTCACGCTCAGACAGTAGCATTGTGCTGTCTGAGCGTGAGCTGCAGCAACTGACTGAGGCGTCTCTCACCCCCCCCCCCCCCCCCCCCAGTCAGTCCCTAGAGCCGCAGACATGACTCCCTGCAGCTGACTGAGGGAGAGAGAAGCGCCCCGGCTGCCCCCAGCTCACCTTCCATTCAAAAAGTTTTTACCTCTCCTCCCCCTGTTTTTTTCCCTGCCTGGCGATGAAGGGGGGGTGGCCTCACAGAGGGTGGGCGTGGCCAGTGAGGTCCGGCTTTCTGGGGTAAAACCAGTGGCCACCGTCGCCTAGGCACAGCTCAGCAACATTGAAGTGAATTGGGTTGATCTGTGATAACAAGCACAGCCGCTATACAGCGAATGGCACTGGGCTTGGTGAGCTGAGAGAAGGCTGCGCGCTACTGCGAGCACCAGTGCCTTCTCAAACAGCTGATTGGCGCCCCAGGTGTTGGACCCCTTCCATCAGATACTGATTACCTATCCAGAGGATAAAAAAAAACTCTGAAAACCCCTTTAAAAGTTGCCCGATGAAGAGGCCCAAGTAGCCAATTGTGTTATTATCTTTTCAGTTAGCCATTAAACGGTATCAACCACTGAGGAATCCATACTTTTTTATCTTCTATTTTCTGGCCAACACGGTAGAAATATATATTTTTTTTCGTTTTTTAATATCAGAATGAGAATAGCACTGCCAGGAGTGAACGGCATTCTTCACTAGTGACCATTGCTTGGAGGTTAACAAAAGAGTTTGTAGAGCAGCATCCACGGACGCAAACGGCCACCCTGGCAATGCAACAGCCAAACCACGACCACAGATCCTCAGCAGTCAACCATATAGCAAATGAGGAGCGGTAGCGGCAGCATCTCCGGTGAATCCTTTATTGGACGGACTTTACAGAAAGTGTGCCATAAAATTAAGCAGCAACGTTTCGGCTGTATCCCAACCTTTGTCAAGCCTAATACAGAGTGATAATCTCTACCCTTTTGTGCCACAAAAGGGGGGAGCCAATACAATATATAGAAGCCATTTACAATTAACATCACACCCAATGAATAGTGTCTTATAATCAAGCTAAAATGCATACACCCGCAGGTGCATGACATGTGCTCACCTTAACCCCTTAAGGACTTATGACGTACCGGTACGGCATGTTTCCCGAGTCTTTAAGGACCCATGACGTATCGGTACGTCATGTGTATTTCCAATCACCGCCGCTCGGCGGGCGGTGATCGTAACCCGATGCCTGCTCGAATCATTGAGCAGGCACCTTGGCTAAATGTGCGGGGGGGTCCCGTGACCCCCCCCTGTCGGCGATCGCTTTACCTGCGGTTTGCGGCGGCGGTGCCATCGGGTCCCCATGCGGCTGTAAGGGGGACCCGATGGCATGGAAGGCAGCGCGATGCCTAAGGAAGGCATCGCGCTGCCTTCCGGTGACGAGCCTGTGAGATCCAGCCCCCTGGATCTCACAGGCCGGAAGCTGTATGAGTATTACTCACTGTACAACTTATACAGCCAATGCATTCCAATACAGAAGTATTGGAATGCATTGTAAAGAATTAGACCCCCAAAAGTTCAAGTCCCAAAGTGGGACAAAAAATAAAGTGAAAAAAAAAGTTAAAAAAATAAAGTTTCCCCCCCAAAAATTAAAATTTTCAAGTAAAAATAAACAAAAACGTCATTTTCCCCAAATAAAGTAAAAAAAATAGGGGAGGGGAGTATACATATTAGGTATCGCCGCGTCCGTATCGTCCGGCTCTATAAACATATGACATGACTTAACCCCTCAGATGAACACCGTAAAAAATAAAAAATAAAAACTGTGCTAAATAAGCCTTTTTTTGTCACCTTACATCACAAAAAGTACAACAGCAAGCAATCAAAAAGGCGTTTGCCAACCAAAATAGTACCAATCTCACCGTCACCTCATCCCGCAAAAAATGAGCCCCTACCTGAGACAATCGCCCCAAAAATTAAAACACTATGGCTCAGAATATGGAGACACTAAAACATCATTTTTTTGTTTTCAAAAAGCTGTTATTGTGTAAAACTTACATAAATAAAAAAAAGTATACATATTTGGTATCACCGCATTCGTATCGACCGGCTCTATAAAAATATAACATGACCTAACCCCTCAGATGAACACCGTAAAAAATTTAAATAAAAACTGTGCTAAATAAACCATTTTTTGTCACCTTACATCACAAAAAGTGTAATAACAAGCGATCAAAAAGTCATATGCACCCCAAAATAATGCCAATCAAACCGTCATCTCATCCCGCAAAAAATGAGACCCTACCCAAGATAATCGCCCAAAAACTGAAAAAACTATGGCTCTCAGAATATGGAGACACTAAAACATGATTTTTTTTGTTTCAAAAATGATATTATTGTGTAAAACTTACATAAAAAAAAAAAAGTATACATATTAGGTATCGCCGCATCCGTATCAACCGGCTCTATAAAAATATCACATGACCTAACCTCTCAGATGAACACCGTAAAAAAATGTAAATAAAAACTGCTAAATAAACAATTTTTTGTCACCTTACATCACAAAAAGTATAATAGCAAGCGATCAAAAAGTCACACGCACCCCAAAATAGTGCCAATAAAACCGTCATCTCATCTCGCAAAAATCATACCCTACCCAAGGTAATCGCCCAAAAACTGAAAAAATGATGGCTCTCAGACTATGGAAACACTAAAACATGTTTTTTTTTTGCTTAAAAAAATAAATCATTGTGTAAAACCTACATGAATAAAAAAAAAGTATACATATTAGGTATCGCCGCATCCATGACAACCTGGTCTATAAAAATATCACATGATCTAACCTGTCAGATAAATGTTGTAAATAACAAAAAATAAAAACGGTGCCAAAACAGCTATTTCTTGTTATCTTGCCTCACAAAAAGTGTAATATAGAGCAACCAAAAATCATATGTACCCTAAACTATTACCAACAATACTGCCACCCTATCCCATAGTTTCTAAAATGGGGCCACTTTTTTGGAGTTTCTACTCTAGGGGTGCATCAGGGGGGCTTCAAATGGGACATGGTGTCAAAAAAACCAGTCCAGCAAAATCTGCCTTCCAAAAACCGTATGGCATAAAAAATATTAAAATGGAAAATCTGCCAAAAAAGTGAAATTTTGAAATTGTATCTCTATTTTCCATTAATTCTTGTGGAACACCTAAAGGGTTAACAACGTTTGTAAAATCAGTTTTGAATACCTTCAGGGGTGTAGTTTCTTAGATGGGGTCACTTTTATGGAGTTTCTTCTCTAGGGGTGCATCAGGGGGGCTTCAAATGGGACATGGTGTCAAAAAAAAAGTCCAGCAAAATCTGCCTTCCAAAAACCGTATGGCATTCCTTTCCTTCTGCGCCCTGCCGTGTGCCCATACAGCGGTTTACGACCACATATGGGGTGTTTCTGTAAACTACAGAATCAGGGCCATAAATAGAGTTTGGTTTGGCTGTTAACCCTTGCTTTGTAACTGGAAAAAAATTATTAAAATGGAAAATCTGCCAAAAAAGTGAAATTTTGAAATTGTATCTCTATTTTCCATTAATTCTTGTGGAACACCTAAAGGGTTAACAACGTTTGTCAAATCAGTTTTGAATACCTTGAGGGGTGTAGTTTATAGAATGGGGTCATTTTTGGGTGGTTTCTATTATGTAAGCCTCGCAAAGTGACTTCAGACCTGAACTGGTCCCAAAAATTTGGTTTTTGAAAATTTCGGAAAAATTTCAAGATTTGCTTCTAAACTTCTAAGCCTTGAAACATCCCCAAAAAATAAAATATCATTCCCAAAATGATCCAAACATGAAGTAGACATATGGGGAATGTAAAGTACAAACCGGATTCCAAAAAAGTTGGGACACTATACAAATCGTGAATAAAAACTGAATGCAATGATGTGGAGGTGCCAACTTCTAATATTTTATTCAGAATAGAACATAAATCACGGAACAAAAGTTTAAACTGAGAAAATGTACCATTTTAAGGGAAAAATATGTTGATTCAGAATTTCATGGTGTCAACAAATCCCCAAAAAGTTGGAACAAGGCCATTTTCACCACTGTGTGGCATCTCCCCTTCTTCTTACAACACTCAACAGACGTCTGGGGACCGAGGAGACCAGTTTCTCAAGTTTAGAAATAGGAATGCTCTCCCATTCTTGTCTAATACAGGCCTCTAACTGTTCAATCGTCTTGGGCCTTCTTTGTTGCACCTTCCTCTTTATGATGCGCCAAATGTTCTCTATAGGTGAAAGATCTGGACTGCAGACTGGCCATTTCAGTACCCGGATCCTTCTCCTACGCAGCCATGATGTTGTGATTGATGCAGAATATGGTCTGGCATTATCTTGTTGAAAAATGCAGGGTCTTCCCTGAAAGAGATGACGTCTGGATGGGAGCATATGTTGTTCTAGAACCTGAATATATTTTTCTGCATTGATGGTGCCTTTCCAGACATGCAAGCTGCCCATGCCACACGCACTCATGCAACCCCATACCATCAGAGATGCAGGATTCTGAACTGAGCGTTGATAACAACTTGGGTTGTCCTTGTCCTCTTTGGTCCGGATGACATGGCGTCCCAGATTTCCAAAAAGAACTTTGAATCGTGACTCGTCTGACCACAGAACAGTCTTCCATTTTGCCACACTCCATTTTAAATGAACCCTGGCCCAGTGAAAACGCCTGAGCTTGTGGATCTTGCTTAGAAATGGCTTCTTCTTTGCACTGTAGAGTTTCAGCTGGCAACGGCGGATGGCACGGTGGATTGTGTTCACTGACAATGGTTTCTGGAAGTATTCCTGAGCCTATTCTGTGATTTCCTTTACAGTAGCATTCCTGTTTGTGGTGCAGTGTCGTTTAAGGGCCCGGAGATCACGGGCATCCAGTATGGTTTTACGGCCTTGACCCTTACGTACAGAGATTGTTCCAGATTCTCTGAATCTTCGGATGATGTTATGCACAGTTGATGATGATAGATGCAAAGTCTTCGCAATTTTTCGCTGGGTAACACCTTTCTGATATTGCTCCACTATCTTTCTGCGCAACATTGTGGGAATTGGTGATCCTCTACCCATCTTGGCTTCTGAGAGACACTGCCACTCTGAGAAGCTCTTTTTATACCCAATCATGTTGCCAATTGACCTATTTAGTGTCAATTGGTCTTCCAGCTCTTCGTTATGCTCAAATTTACTTTTTCCAGCCTCTTATTGCTACTTGTCCCAACTTTTTGGGGATTTGTTGACACCGTGAAAATTTGAATCAACGTATTTTTCCTTTAAAATGATACATTTACTCGGATTAAACGTTTGATCTGTCATCTACGTTCTATTACAAATAAAATATTGACATTTGCCATCTCCACATCATTGCATTCAGTTTTTATTCACAATTTGTTTAGTGTCCCAACTTTTTTGGAATCCGGTTTGTAATAACTATTTTTGGAGGTATTACTATGTATTATAGAAGTAGAGAAATTGAAACTTGGAAATTTGAAATTTTTTACAAATTTTTGGTAAATATTTTTTTTTTACTTCATTTTACCAGTGTCATGAAGTACAATATGTGACGAAAAAACAATCTTAGAATGGCCTGGATAAGTCAAAGTGTTTTAAAGTTATCACCACTTAAAGTGACACTGGCCAGAAAAATGGCCTGGTCCTTAAGGTGAAATAATGCTTTGTCCCTAAGGGATTAAACAGTGAACCACAGTATTGTCTGTTCATCGCGGGCAGCGGGACTCACATCGCGCGTCTCCAGAGGCACATTGCGCATGTCAGTGTTATTACCCATAGGTGTTCAGAACCTGGGGAGCGCACAAGTCACATGACCCTGGTCACATGATGGTCATGTGAACATCACCTAATCACACAATCTTCCCCTAGTCTCCTCCTATTCATATATGTAAAATCCGGGCGTATACATGTAAGTCTTGATATACCTAGAGAATATTTATATACACAACCATATCCCCATGTAACAGGGGTAAAAATGGATGCGCATAAATACCATAACAATCCGCTGCCCTAACTATTTAAGCACAGTACAGTGCCTGCTATTACCATATTCCAAAACTAGTGGAGATGACATAAATTATAGGAGATTATATAAATCAGTGAGGTGCAAACTGCGGATCCCCAGCCACCGCAACACCACAAATCCCAACATGCCCCGCCACAAGCAAACAGCTGTAAGCAGACTGTGCATGTCGGGAGCAGCAGCTCCATAGCAGCCGGAGAGCCGCAGCCTGCCCATCCCCAGTATACACTAATGGAATATGAACCACACTGAACTAGGGCCAAAAAGGCACAGTTTAATAGGCCAAAAAGGCCTTAATATCCAATCCTGCCACATCTGGAGACCGCAACTGGAATCTATTTTCTGGCCAACACGGTAGAAATATATTTTTGTTTTGTTTTTTAATATCAGAATGAGAATAGCACTGCCAGGATTGAATGGCATTTTTCACTAGTGACCATCGCTTGAAGGTTATCTCTGCTGCTTCTGTGCTGGAGAAGTTCAGTTCCCGTATATCATAATTTCCGATTACTGCAGCTCTGGTCAAAAAGCATGCACAGGGGTACAGATTGCTTGGCCAGCAGAGGGAGCTGTATAACCAGAAAGTGTTCCTCCATTGCCAGCAGTCCTTAGTTTCCAGTAAGTGTTCCAGACTCCCAGTTCTTCCTGGAAACGTGTCCCTGGCAATCTAAAACTAACACCATAGTGATTCCATTTTCAGAATTTATATGATTAGTAAGATTTTTTTGATAGGTGCATTTAATGTTTTTTTTCCGGTCCATTTATATTAAAGGGCATCTGCCACCAGATTTATGAGCACTAATCCAGTTGACATGCAGGATGTGCAGATATCAGCTGAATGTAATGTTTTTAGTCCCATTTCTTTTTATGGGTTCAGTGTGTAGAAAAACTGTAATATGAGCCCCTGGGTGGAACGAGGGCAGTGCTGTTGCACCCAGAGGTTACGCTCCCTGTCTGTTTTGACACACCCTCAGACTGACTGGTCAGGCAGTGAAAACACATTCACGCCTGGCCCTGAAGTCTCGTGGGAGCGTGTTCACCCCACACACTGTACAGGGATGAAGCGCGAAAACGCAGACAGGGAGCAGAGCCTCTGGGTGGCATCGCCCTTGTTGCACCCTGGGGCTCGTTTACAGATTATAAAAGATCATTTTTCTACACATTGAACCCACATAAAGAAATGGTACTAAAGGCATTACATTCATGCACAACTCACATGTCAGGTGGCTTAATGCTCATGAATCTGGTGACAGATGCCCTTAAATGGTCTATTCTCAGGATAGCCCATCAATAACTCACACCCCACTTATCATGTGTTCTGCTGTAGCTCCAGTGCCTTCCTAGAAACTAATGTACTGTGAAGTAAGATATGGCTGAATAGCATATTTAACTATTTACATTTCAAGTTTTATTCTTAGGAAAAAATACCCTAAGGCTCTGTTCACACCCAAATGTGTCCAGGATCCCTATAGGAAGAGTAGTGGCAAAAGAATGCTCATTTGGGATAGGCTAAGCTGGTAGATGTTGGTTTACCCTTTTTTTTTTTTTTTAGGGGAGGGAGGATATAAAAAGTGTGCTGCCTCTTTCTATGAAGCCCAGTGCCACAAAAATTAATATCACGAGATATACAGTATGTATTCAAAATTGCAGTCTATGGGCAATGTAGGTACCCATATGACACATCAGAGACATCCATCTGAGACATATGGTTACCATAAATATGGCCTAAGCACTATGGTAAAACATACAAGAGTGGTTAATGGAATTACACATTAGGTAAATGTTGGTCAGCCATCTAAAGTGTAAGGGGGCCTCCTGTTGGACAAACGAGCATTGGGCCAACAAGTATCCAATGTGTATGGCCAACGATTGGCCATACATTAGATGGCTGTTGGCTGAACAAGGTTGTTTGTCTGAAAGCTTTTTATCCTGACCACCTATACATGCTCAGCACAGCTAAGAGTACATGTGTTCCAATAAGGAAAGTGGAGTAAGTCGCTGACGGATTCTTCTAGAATTTTGTTCATCTTCCCTAAGAACAAGAAGTTTGGCAGGTTGAAATCTAATTGCATTATCCTTCTCTACACATCTGCCATTGTGGTAAAGTCAGGAGGTCCCATATACATACAGTCTGAAATCGGTAGAAATAATACAGTATGCATGGCCACAGGGTCAGACTGGCCCACCAGAGTACCATCCTCCGGTGGGCCCAGATAAAAAAAAAAATTGACTTTGAAGCCAATCATTTGCTACTAGTTTACATTTTTAATTTAAAAAACAGACTTTATTGACAATATAGGGGTTGGCCCTCGAGAATAGTTTCCCTGGTGGACATAAGGAACCCCTTTCTGACACTGCATGGCCAGCCTTATAGATAATATAGGCCCTATTGAAGGCTACAATTGTTCACCCACTACTGACTGATTGCATCACCAGAGATGTACTTTACATAAGAAACACTTGGTCTTCAGATACATTCATGGGTTTAATCTCCTACATAAAGTTCGCAATTAGAGCTTCTCAGTCAACGACGTGTGAAAACCCTCATCACTGCCAGTTTTTGTTGTGCAAGTGTGATGACATCTTTCATATTCTTCGACTTGGACTTTTATTAATGCTAATTACCCTGCACCCATTCAGAAGACACCAGTTCACCTTTCTCACACCATTCATGACAATAGAAAGGAATGGGGAATCGTTCTCTCTTTAGGGAGGTTCAAAGCTTCGTAAAATATTCCATTTTATTGGCCTACCCTCTGTAAAGACTTTGTGATGTCCCAGGTTAAACCGTGACTTGTACTTTGACCACAGCTAAAAAGCCTGCCACCTACTTGTCAATTTATGCACCTGGACCTGGACTTTGTGCCAGTGACTCATAAAAGATTTAATGACTTTGCCTTGTTCTTTGAAGGGTTTGACGAAGGGTTGTGATTTTGTGAATTTCATTTTTCAGCTATCTACTGTCCTTTGTGACTGTTGCCTGTAGTTCTTTGTCAGCCTTGTCCTTCTACAAAACCTTTTTTTTTTTCAGTTCAAGACTTTATCCCTAATTTTATAAAGTTGAAAACAAAAATGTTGACTAAATGGCTAATCTACCGGTCACACAAGATGACCGTTCATTTCAATCATTATTCGAAAACATCAGGTTTTACCCAAGTAAGGTCTCCTTCACACATCCATCCCTGTGATGACATCAGGTGATAAGACGGTCAAGCTTCATTCACGTTTCCATTTTTCAACGACTTGTGCTATCTGCTTTTTCAACAAATCAGTGATTTCATAGAGACGCTCATTGAAGTTTATGGGTCTGTGAAAAACTGCTGACACACCACGGATGGCATCCGTGTTCTGTCAGTGCTTCACGGACCATTGGTAGGAAAGGGCAAAAAACATACATACCAACCAAACATGCATTCTTCACAGATATGTCTATGGGTATGCGTGAATAAACACATTGAAATCAATGGACACATGAGTTGAGCATGGAGAACACAAACAGCCAGGAGCCGACTGCTCTTTCCTATTCAATTGAATAGGAAGGAGCTGCCCCATTGAAGTGAATGCGACGGCTTAGTTGTAATTACACCTGCTCACTGCTGCAATTGCAACGGCAAGCTGGTAAACAATGAAGTGAAGGCAGCGTTCGGAAGAGCGTTGCTTTCTCTTCAAACAGCTGTTCGTCGGGGGTGCCGGAAGTTGGCCCCCGGCTGACCTGATATTGATGACTTAATCCAGAAGATAGGTCATCAATATAAAAAAAGCGGACAACTCCATTAGCTTGATAACAAGATCGAAATCACATGATCGTCAAGTGCCTCCGGTCATGGGAGAGTTGCTGGGTCTTAGCAGACCCCAATCAGTTCTCCCAGTGACTGTTGACATCAAAGGTGAGTTTGGTAAATGCTGTGAAAGGAATGTACAAATAAAGTAAAAAAAAAATGTCCACCCCAATCAAAACTAATGCCATAGCCATCTTGTTTACACAAGACTATACATATACACAAATAAAACAAACATTTATAGAGTAAAGAGCTATAATTAAACTAAAATAAAACTAAAAATGAAAAAAAATCTAAGAAAAAAATGGTATGATAGGTAGTAAAAAAATGACATATGCATTACTAAAAAACAAACAAACCCAATTTTTTTTTAAAAAAGGTTGTTAAACCACCACATTCACTAAATCACAAAAAAAAAAGTCTGGCCATTAAGGCCTGGTCCTTAACAGGTTAATACAACTGCTTTTGAATGGTGAGTTTTCTTCATACTGTGCATCCTCAGTATATATTTAGGGGATAGTACAAAAAGCAACAGATAAAAAGTATATGAATAAAGGAACCCACAATGGGTTCCTCTTACTCACTACTAACCCCCCTCCCCCCAAGCAAAAACTAAGAATGACACATGACACCAGGGGGCACTAGAGATCCACTAACTGGTCAGCTGCATGAAAAGTCAATACAAACAGTCTCTAACAGATTATGCAGACCTGCTTTTTGGTAGTTATTTTATTTATTTCTCCTGCTTACATGGCACTAACATATTCCACAGCGCTTTACAGACATTGGCATTACTGTCCCCAGTGGAGCTCACAATCTAGGTCAGTATGTCTTTGGTGTATGGAAGGAAACCCAATATGGGGAGAACATACACTCTCCATGCAGATGTTGGCCTTAGGCCCCATGCACACGACCATGTCTGCATTGCAGTCCACAAACCACAGATCTGCAAAACGCAGATGCAGTCCGTGCGCCGTCCATCATTTTTTTTTTACAAACCCATTGACTTCAGTGGGTCCATGGTCCGATCTTTTTTCTATCTTTCTGCATCCGTATGTCTGTTTCGCAAAAGTATAAAACATGTCCTATACTTGCCCAGAAAATGTGGACCACAGATTAAAGTTGGGTCCACAAAAAATGCAGATGCAACATTTGTGGACCGCAAAATACATACGGCCGTGTGCATGAGGCCTTTGGCTGATTTGAACCCAGGACCCAGCGCTTCAAGGCACCAGTGCTAGCCGCCGAGCTGCTCAGGCTGATACCGTGTTTAAGTCTGCAATTGATCATACTTAGAGGAAAACCAGAATACAGTCAACCTTACAGCAGATCAAACACTCATCTCCACAAGTCAACCATGTCCTCCAGCTCCATAGCTTGGGTTCTTCCGTGGATTCCCACGTCCAGTGCTGACTGGGGTCACAAACCAGATACTGACACTCCTGGGATATTTTGCACCATGCAGTATGGAGCATAAGAGAGTGCAGATGGCTTCTAAAGGGTTACGCACAGAAAGCTTTATGATCCTCACCGGAGTATCGGTATATTATGTTTTGTACATACTGAGATTTTATCATCACAGATGTAATGTCAACTGTCCATTATTTACTTACCGCCTCCCCAAAAAATCCACTTTGGTCAGTTTTCCTCAGACACGCGTAATATGGGCACCTATAATACAGCTGTAAGTCACGACCTGACTACGGGTCTAGTGACCAGGATCGACGGTCATAAGACGGGCAAACAATTGTGCTCGGATTAGGACTGTGCAGAGCTGGCCTATAGACTCATACAGTTGCTATGGGGCACTCACCGAGGCTTGTGATGCCTTCCATTACTTCCATCTGCCTCAGGCTTTTTTGTATTTTTTGCAGTTTTCTCCAAATAAAACTTAGACATATTATACAGCAGCGGAATGAGCACATTAAAGGGCCACATGGAGTCCCTGTAGTCCTGGGATACGTAGTTCAGATGGACTATGTGTTCTGTCAAGGCTTTGCCATATGCGAGGTGGCCTTGGAAGTTTCCCCCTAAATAACATTTTTCACCGATCCACAAGACAGTTTATAAATGTAAGTCTACTGGGCGCCCCACTGCTAGGGACCCTCACTAATCACAAGAACAAGAGGTCCTCCTAAAGGCACAACAGTGGTGAGGAGGAGTTTGGACGGAGCGGTGGTCGTGCATGCACCCTGCCACTCCACGAGACTGATGGCAGAGCACAGTAGACTTGGTAGGGTGCACGTGTGACCACCGCTTCACTCCAGCTCCTCCTCTGAGCTCATTCAGGGTAAGTTCACATGGCTAAAATCCAAAATCAGTAGCCTCTCAGTAGGTGAAACAGGTTGTTTGTGGTGGCCGATTTCTAATTTGGTGGAGGTTTTAGAATAGTATCTGTTTGGGGTTTTCCTGCGATTCCATTGACTTCTATGAAATCCACAATCAAATCTGTTTCCAAGAATTAACCTGTCAGGAGTTTTTAACAATAACTTCAATGGGGAAAGTTTTAAATGTGGATTTAGCAACAGAAGTCACAGAATCAGTGGCATAAGCTCTGACAAGTGATGTTCGCGTCTGTGTGCTGTCCGAGTGTAGAATGGGCAGCACACTGACACGTTATAGTCAATTCACGTGTCCTACCTTTGCAGAGGGAGTCACAGCATTACTACGCTGGTCTGATTTTTGCGCAGGACTAGCCGGGAACATGGACCAGTTTTATACCTTAGGGTACCTGCCCACAGTGCAGATTTGTTTGCAGAAAATAAAAAAATAAAAATCTGCACCAAAACTGCACAAATAAAACGCACAGAAATCCGCACTATTGACTGCGTTTTTGGTGCAGATTTTACCCTTCTATTGAAAAGGACGAAATCCGTGCAAGAAAAACACAACAATAGTTGACATGCTTCAGAATTCAAAATCCGCACCTAAGAAAAAAGCAAAGTGTATATGAGAGTTGTCTAACCTCATATACTTTGCTGGGCCTGAAATACGCCTAATATAGGCTTACTTCAGTATAACAAATGACCCCCATAATCCGCAGCGTGTGCAGTTACCCTTAGGGTCCATTCACACGTCCGTAAGTGTTCTGCGGATCCGCAAAACACGGACACCGGCAATGTGCATTCCGCAATTTGCGGACTGGATATCGCCGGCACTATAATAGAAAATTCCTAATCTTGACCGCAATTGCGGACAAGAAAAGGACATGTTCTATTTTTTTGTGGAATCTGAAGTATGGATGCGGAAGTGCGGATCCACAAAGCACATTCCGGCCCCAATGAAAGTGAATGGGTCTGCACCCGTTCCGCAAAATTGCGGACCCATTTTGCTTCTGTTGTTGTGCAGTGAGGAGGAACAGGGGACACGTTCTAGTAATCTCTGTGGGTCTTTGCTCGATATAAGCCGCGGACTCTCCAGTAGTGAGCACTTTATTATGACATATAACGCAGACATAATTTCATCAGATTTACAACTTACATCCAAATGTCCAAATGTCATTGATCATCTTCACATAAAAATTTTTAAAAATCAAGCCTTTACTCTTTTTTTTTTGCCAAATGCCAAAGCAATGCATGGTAGACTTCAGTTCTTGTATAAAACTAGTGCAGGGTGAACTCCGTTGATCGTGCGGTCTCTTTATCTGACCGTAGCGTTCACAACACTCCGCCACTATACTTAATATAAAGGGATGTCTCACAAAGACAATCCATGTCCGTGTGCCCTATGAGAGCAATGGTAGTGCCTAATTTCTTCATACTTTTCCAGGTGGAATAACAGAGGAATTCATCGATGTTCAGTTCAAACAAATGGTGCTTTAGAATTATTACTTCACGAGGAGTACAATTATTTACCGAAACAGACATGTCAGGAGAGCGGACAGATCCTCTCTAAATTACCACGGTCATACTGTAAGGGATAAAGTGCGAGTACAAATATAGTAACCTAATACATTATTACTGTTTGCTTAGTGGTGTAATAAATATAATATACAGTGCAATACGCTGTAAACAAGGACGCCCAACACATGAAAAAGGAGGGAAGACATTTCACATGGCGATAAAAGCATTGCATATCATTTCTGCTAAGTAATCCAGACAGGTTTTCATCCCCTTACGATAACTGTCATAGCTGTCAGTGAACGAAAATAATGTGAAATACAATCATATGGCAGCCATTGACACCGTAGGATAACCCTGTATAGTATTTAAAAAGAGTCAATAATTGTATCCGTCTATGTCTGTTAAAATCTATTGGGCATCTGACTGCAGACTACTGTAAGACTGCCGCAGGAATAGAATAGAAGTCCTTCATCTTCATGGTTACTTCACATAACACGGTCAATCATTTTCAATGACGAGAATAAATAAGAGGGATGTCTAGTGAGGACAACCTCTGACCTTATGGATATCAGAGGGACGTGCTTTTTAGAAGCTCACATTAAGGCCGAATGCACACGGCCGTGTTCCGCGGCCGAGAGCGGGCTGGATTCCTGTTCAGAGCAGGAGCGCGCGGTGTCATTGGTTGCTATGATGCCGTGCGCTTCATGTCGCCGCTGCACTACAGTAATACACTATACGACCGTGTGCATTCGGCCTAAAGGGGTTCTCCGGTTTAGAACACTCATTTTCATATACCGTATTAGGGAATTTAGACTGGGGGAGACAGGGTCCCTGTTTAGGATCCTCGTCTTTTGATCAATGTAAAGATCGACTACAAAGAGCATACCCTCTGCAGAACCAATCCTGTCCTGTATTAGGGCTCTTTCACACAAGCGAGTTTTCCGTCTGGATGCGATGCGTGTAGTGAACGTACAGCATCCAGACTGAATCCTGACCCATTCATTTCAATAGGTTTGTGCACATGAGCGTTGTTTTTCACGCATCATCTTTGCGTTCAGTATGAATCGAAACATCTTCTATATTGTGTGTTTTCACGCAGCTCTGGCCTCATAGAAGTGAATGGGGCTTTCAGGAAAAACGGAAGGCATCCGAATGCAATGCGTTTTTTACTGATGATTGTTGGGAGCTGTAGATTGTTATACTTCAGTTTTCCTTCACGTGTGGGAAAAAAAAAGCATGCGATCCCAATATAACGCACACATTGAACGCAATCGCAGACAAAACTGATTAAACTTCCCTTCATAACCATCAGTTTTTCCATGAACAGATCCGGACACAATCCATATCGCTCGTGTAAAAGAAGCCTTACACAGATAAACTTTTGACATGACAGAGGACCGCAGTGGTGACAGAAGGAAAACTGAACATTCTGGGGGACATTTATCGGCCATTATATGGCAGAAAGTTGGTCTCAAAAAGTTGCTAACTTTTTGGGGGTTCAGTGCCCCACTCACCGATTCTCCCAAAAAATCAGGGAGTGGGTTGTAATAGACAGCCATAACGGCCCACACATTTATTATAATCTATGCCAGGAATCTACAACAGCTCTCTTGCTGGCCTAGATTTCCATTTTGGCGCATGAACCTGCACAGATACAATTCTTAAAAACGGTGGCGCATCTGATTACAGTGGAGAATAGATTAAGGCCTCGTGCACACGACCGCTGTTTTTGCTGCTCGGGTGCACCCCCATTCACTTCAATGGGGCTACAAAAGTTCAGGACAGCACTCCGTGTGCAGTCCGCATCCGTTGCTCCGTTACGTAGCCCCGCAAAAAAAATATAACATCTCCTTTTCTTGTCCGTTTCGCGGACAAGAATAGGCATTTCTACAATGGGCCGCCTGTTCCGTTCCGCAAATTGCGGAAGGCACACGGGTGGATTCCGTGTTTTGCGGATCCGCAATTTGCAGCCGGCGGTCGTGTGCATGAGGCCTAAGACTGACATGTACTATGCCGGTCTTAATAAATATTCCCCTCACTACCTGATTTCCCCACAGATTACAGCTGAACGCTGGGGGGCCCATTGTATTCAGCTCCATTATACAGCCCCAGCATTGGGCAGATAATCACTAACAAGTGTTCATAGGAACGCTCGTTAGCCATAATCTGCAGGTGTGAAGGTGCCGCCAATTACCCGGTGAATGAGAGAAGCGCTCAGTCATAGGGTAATAAGATTGCTCGTAGGCTTTAGAAAGTGCTGTATTATCATGATCTGCTGCCGGAAAACAATAATTCTGTATGGGGATAAGCGATGGCATTAGTGATCACTCCTCCCCATACTGTGGAGGAGATCGCTGCATGTAAATGCAGCTTCCGCCTCCACTGACAAGTAGACAATTGCCAGGAAAGAACGCTTCCTTCCAGACAATCGTCTGCTCAATTATTGAGCGATGTAAAGGGGCCTTAGCCAATAGAAATTATCCAAAGCGGAATACCCCTTTAACAGGGGCTTTGTATGATGTACCATAATATTAAATCAATGGGCGACCATGTAGCAGTAGGCGCTACAGACATGCCTTATACAGCTTTCTAATTCACATGATTCAATGAATGATTGAAAAGGCGAGTTATTTGTATATCAAATGTCACATAATCTTTCCTTATAGTTATTGATAAAGCTACCAATCTCTTTCGTGTGGCTCTCTGAAGGGAAGTCCGAGGATCTCAAACACGTGACTCTCGGTTGGTGTTGGCAGAGGGTATCCGGCGTTAACCTTCAGGCTTCCATTACGCACCACATCCTTGTTGAGGGAATGCTCAGAGAGACTCATGCTCTTGGTCTTTGCAAGAGCTCGCATGGAGCGATTAAAGTGAGCGGAACCCGTGAAATATAAGAGAGCGCAGGCAAACTCCCCATAAGGCACAATGATGATATCCAGTCTCCGGTGCCTCCACCCTGGCCCTGGTAAGCGACATACTCCCATATACTTCTTCTGATTTCCGCTGTCCTCGTGGCTCACCAAATCATCAGTTAGGAAACCTGGACGGAATACACACAAAAGCAAAGGAAGTAACATCAAGGCTGCTAGCTTTAATTAGGAAAGGCAATTTATCTTTATTCTGTGATGTCCATGACGGCAGATGAAAAAAGATCCAGAAATGATTGGTGTGTAGGACTTCTAAAAAGGTGGCACGGTATGATTAACGCATGGAAATTACAGGGCTCTCGGTCATGGATTCCAGGGGTGCGGGTTCCTGTTTTTTCGACTAATCACAGCAGTTTGCACCATAGTTGGGATTTGATTTGTGATACAGACTTGTGTTTAAAGCTGGGTTATATATGTTTTTTCTCGTCTGTAAGGATTTTCTTACCTTGCAATTTGAGGCTGTCAATCAGTTTGCTGAACACCCCTTTATGAGACTTGCCATCAGCATGCGTAATTAATACATCAACATCACCACACGTCGGTTTCTGGCGCCGGTAGGAGCCACAGGCCATGCACACCAGCTCTGGGTTTATCGCTTTAGCAGCTTTTCTAACCTGAAAAAAAATGAAAAATATATAAATTATTGTGAAACTCCATTGTGAGAGGACCAGGCAGTTACTGGATTACTGCACAGAAGAATACTGAAAAGTAGAAGGGCATCTCAAGATAAAATGCTAAGCAGCAATATGAAACGATTATCTAGATCTGTGATGGCTAACCTCCGGCAATGGTAAAACTACGACTCCCAAGATGTACACTTGCTTGGCTGTTCTCAGAACTCCATAGAAATGAATGGAGCATGCTGGGAGTTGTAGTTTCACCACAGCTAGAGTGCTGGAGGTTAGTCATCACTGATCTAGATTATTAAAGGGTTGTCCAAACACACATTTTTTGAAATGGCTTAAAAATGCTGTAAACTTTAAAAAAAAGTATCCCCTTACTGATCCCGCTGCGGTTCGTATTCCGATGCGTCCTGGGTCCCCTGCCGGTCTTTGCTCTTCCGGCTCTATTTGGACAAGGACATGTGGCAGCTGCATCCAGTCACTGGTTGTAATGGTGACCAACACGTCACTGCTGCAGCGATCACATGTCCCTGTTGAGAGGGAGCAGAAAGTAGTAGGAATAATTATGTAGCATTATAAGCAGTTTAAAAAGGGGACTATTACCATGAAACGCAGAACAATCTGCAGACAGCATGTTACCGAGCAGGAGCTGGTAGACTGAGATATAGTTTTGTGGGACAAGATTCAGTAAGGCCAGGTTCAAATCTGCAATTTTAACTCTGGCACTCTGTTCGGTCACTGTATGCCGGCTTTTGGCCAGACAAAAAAATACTACATGCAGCATTTTTTGTCCGGCCGAAAGCCGACATATATCCCTGCCGGATCCCATTATAGTGAATGAGGATCCGGCGGTGCACATTGGTATCCAGCTATGCCGTATACAATGAACTCCGGCAGTCCGTTCCCCTGCCAGAACAGACTTCCAGAGTTCACAAAGCAGATCTCTCTTTCATTGTTCACACGGGTAGTGTTATCAGTGATTGATAGCATTTCCTGTGTCATGGTGGGCTTACGCGGGCCAAGGAGCATTCCTTTCCAACAACTGGCTGCTCGTTTAGAGGGGGTCTAACACTGTATTTACATTCAGCGATCACCTCCACAGTATGAGAATGAGCGACTGCTACTGATAGCATTCTCTGTGTAGTGTGTATACAGAGATAGCTGTCAGTCACTGATAGATGTACACAGGGTAGGTGTTATCAGTGATTGATAGCATTCTCTGTGTAAGTGTGTATACAGAAATAGCTGTCAGTCACTAATAGATGTACACGGGGGAGGTGTTATCAGTAGTGATGGCCAGTTCGCAGTGTTCGCCAACGAACACATGCGGGCTGCCATCGTAACTCACAAGTCCGGTGATGCACAGGTAAGCCCTTACCTGTGCCTGTGTCGGGAGCCGGGCTGAAACAAATGCGGTCCCCGGGAGCAGGCAGTTCTGAGAACAGCCCGATAAGGGCCCCCGGCGGCTGTTCTCAGAACTGCCTGCTCCCGGTGACCGCATTTGATTTCAGACCGGCTCCCGACACAGGCACAGGTAAGGGCTTAACTGTGCATCGCCGGACTTGTGAATTACGATGGCAGCCCGCATGTGTTCGTTGGCGAACACTGCGAACTGGTCATCACTGGTTATCAGTGATTGATGGCATTCTCTGTGTAAGTGTCTAGAGAGATAGGTGTCAGTCACTGATAGTTGTACACAGGACAGGTGTTATCAGTGATTGATAGCATTCTCTGTGTAAGTGCGTATACAGAGATAACTGTCAGTCACTCATAACTGTACATGGGGAGGCGTTATCAAATTCCACCATTAACCATATATGTGACGAACAGGATGCCGTTCTATGGAGCAATATACAGTTAACACTGAAATTGCAAATGGAAACAAAAATATTCAAATCATCAGAAACACATTGCACTTACGTGCCTCGGCATGCTATCGATTAGGTTATTAATGGTTGTCTGAGGAATGTTCTGCCATGCTGAATGCACTTGGGCACACAAGTCATCAAGAGACACCGCTGGCTATGGTAGCCAGTTGACATGAGCGAATCGACCTTTAGATCATAGATCCGAAGTCGATTCATTCAAAAACTTCGTTAATGCTGTTTCCATACAGCATTAAAATGTATTGGCTCCAAAACAGTATTCCGAAATGGGCCTTGGTACTGAGGTACCAGCCAGTACCAACGTCCACTTCGGATTCCTATGGAAACAGCATTAACTACAAAGTTTTTAAACAAATCGACGGATCTATGATGAATGAAATGAATACTAGAGGAGTCTGACTACTGTACTCTATGCCACCCCACACCATAATCCTAGGAGTAGGACCGCTGTGACATTCCCTTGTTAGGGCCACTTCATGGCTTTGCCCATGTGGTTTCCAGACCAATCTTCGGCTATCATTGTGTCCGAGACAAAAGTCTCCATTGCCTTTGACAACGGTGGTGAGGTCAGTGGAACACCTTTAGCTGGATGTCTGGCTCATAGCCCAGTGTCGTGAAATGCCTTCTGATGGTTTGTGTAGACGCGGTTGCCGCCCTGAATTCTTCTATTCAGACAATCTGTCCGTGCTAAGGGTTCTCTTCTGTGCACCTCTCGATGTCAATCCAGTTCGTTGTCGTTCTTCAAACCACCGGGACACACAACACTGAACAGTGCTGATATCTCAGCCTAGGAGTGCAGTGGTCTCCGGAGTAATAAACCAAGATCTCTCAGATCAAGAATTCTGTCCCTCTCAGTTTGTGACAAGTGGTGATGACTGGCACATCAACAAACAGGAGGCATCGTACAATCATCACCATCCGATCTAACAAACTTTGCTTTTAATCTGGCTTTTATGCCCCTACCACATTCCACCGATTGGAGCTATGTGCTAAAAAATGTGATCACTTGCAGATCTTAGTGACACTTTCTTGATGTGCATAACCTTATGGCCTATACTTTTTGATGTTGCTATTTCAATGTTGAGAAGTGTACATTTCAAGCCCTTCTCGGTAATGGGTAACGTCAAGGGACAATTTATTTACCTTGTGTACATAGATTAGTAATATTTGCAGACTATCGGCAGCCAGATTAATGGAATCTGCCAGTCTGCAGGAGCCTATATTGTAATTACATAGAGGCACCCATCAACAGTGACAGTGTTCTACTGACTAGCTTCCTCGAAAGGATTTGGACACCAGTAACGTTTTATTTTACAATGGCCAGCGGTGAAGAATAGCCCTCAATGAAATGCTGATGGGTGAATAGACAGTGACATGTGTGGAAGCAGTTTCCCAGATGTGACACCCTGAAGGGTCTGTAGTCCCCCGATATTGCCTCTTCTGTGTTGTCTTCCTCTTTATCTCCTCATAACAATTAAGGATCATCTTTCATTAGCAGAATAAACCCATTAATTCTGTCTTGTGTGGCGGTGACATGCTTAAGAAGGTCACCGCTCTTTTCTAATGCATATTTTGTCTCTTTTTAATGAAGATTTCTGAAGACCTGCTACACTGCAATTGAGTGCAAAGCCCCCCCCAAGATCTTGATGTGACATACAGCGAGGACAGTGGCTAATCCCTTAATCCCTTCTTTATCCTGAGTAGCACCCACGGGGGCCCAGAGACCCAGGACGAGTAATCCAATCAACAACAACAATAGGGCCGGGGTCCTCCTCCAACAGCAGCCACAACAACCTGGCTGACTTTTCAAAAGACGGGGAGGAGAGAAAAAAGGTACTTGAAATTGGAAAGTCATTCTTGAAAATCTTTTACGTGACAACCGTGTTTGAACAAAAAAGGAGGGGTGGCGAATGGGGGAGTCAGCCTTTGGCCTTTAATCATACGCATGGGAACAAGTTTCTCAGTGGGGTCCGGTTTGGTGAACATTCTTTGAGGTCAGGCTGTGTGGCTGAGTGACAGCGTCGCAATGACCGATGCTTCCACGGTGATGGGGGTATGCAGGTGTAACATAAAGCGCCTCGTTCCAACCCACCCCGAGGGATCCTGTCACTCACCACCGACATTCGGACTCTGCTGCCTTTCATTTTCTCCAACAGACTGTCTTTGAAATAGTGTGTCCTGATGATCATCACAAAGAGCCGTGTTCTTATAGAAGCTTGTGGGAGAGAAAACCTTTTCTTAACAGAATATATTAATGTTGTGACCGCATAATAGGAGAGAAAGAAATTTCAGAGGCTAAAGGCACAAATACCCAGAAAACAAAGGCTGGAGTAAAGCGGAGTTTATCTGCACAGCTTGATCATGTCTTCTGGTTCCATTCCCAGCAGTAAAAGATCTCACATGTAGTTTTTAACCTTATTTTAATCAACTTTAGCCTTGGCAAAAAAAAGCCCAGGAATGTGTTCATACATTGCCAGCTATTTAGGAACAAAGTGACAATGCAGCCATCTATTATTTCCTGGCTGCATTCTAGGCTTTGTAGTCGCTGCACCTTGGTGGTATTGAGGTGCATTCTTGGTCACCAGAACGAAACACGTAACAGGCTTCATGTGTAGGAACCCGTGCAGGCAAGAAGCGGAGCCCACAGCAACCGGTGACATCGCTTCTTCTTCTAACCTGCGCTGGAAAATATGAAAGCTGGACTCTAACTCATTTAAATACATCTCATATCGTCTCATGGACGTCTTGCTCTAAGATCCAATGCTGCCTGGTGGAGCAGTCAAACACTGAATATATACAGCTCAATTCAGGCTGTCAGCAGAAGGTGATCGGAAAGGAGGACCCACCTAGCCCCCGATGAGAAGGTATCTGGGACCCCAGGAATCAACCACGATTACCGGAAGAAGCTGCTGGGGAGCACAGTGCAGAGGAAATGTAGCGTCACACACAACCCATTGAAGTCAATGGACAACCATGTAATATATGGAGCACTGTGTACTCCCTCTGACATTTGGAACGACCACTTTAAGGCTATGTTCACACTGTGTTTGGGTGAACACTTTCAGCATACATGTTGTGAAAGCTCCCATTCAACTGATGGAGGCAAAAGAGCGCCATGTTGACCTTTGTCGGGCAGTATGTGGCCGCATATAGCACCGTTAGAAAAGCATACAAGTCTGAGCTTTCCTACACAGAGGGCTAACACAAAACATACACATATCCTATGTATTTATACTGTGGCCAGTGGTCAACATACGGTATTGTGTATACCACATTATGTTGAAGGTAAATATCAGGGAACACTCCCAACGTATACCTCCGACAAACATGGTATGAAAGAAGTCTAAGGCTACTTTCACACTCGCGTTTGGTGCGGATCCATCATGGATCTGCACAGACGGATCCGTTCAGATAATACAACCGTCTGCATCCGTTCAGAACAGATCCGTTTGTATTATCTTTAACATAGCCAAGACGGATCCGTCTTGAACACTATTGAAAGTCAATGGAGGACGGATCCGTTTTCTATTGTGCCAGATTGTGTCATAGAAAACAGATCCGTTTGGCTCAGTTTCGTCAGACGGGCACCAAAAAGCGTTTTGGTGTCCGCCTCCAAAGCGGAATGGAGACGGAACGGAGGCAAACTGATGCATTCTGAGCGGATCATTTTCTATTCAAAATGCATTAGGGCAAAACGGATCCGTTTTGGACCGCTTGTGAGAGCCCTGAACGGATCCCACAAACGGAAAGCCAAAACGCCAGTGTGAAAGTAGCCTAACACGATTGATTAGAAATTTAAGCAAATTCATTTTAAAGAACCAGGGTCTTATACAATCTGGGATCCCCAGGTTCTATAAGGCTGGCCATAAAAATATGACAGCTGTTGTCGGGGTGCATGTTAGGCTGAAAGCTAATCCTTCCAACCCCTCATACACATGCATGCTCAGCTCAATATGGAGAGGGGAATAAGCCACTGGTGGTGGCCTATCTCGCTTTCGATCAAAAGGGTCAGGCATGTTGACGACCAACTGCCTGGTTTTTCTTTCCCCTGAACCCCAACCCTGACTTGTTTCGCCAATTCTGCAGCATCTTCTGGGGAAACAAGATACTGCATTCCCGAGAAAAAGAAAGGTCTATTTAAGACCCTGATGTGTAACCTCCTCACTGTGCGCAGCTTAAGCTTGCTTAGACACTTAACTTGAACTACACGTCAGGGTGTATGCTTTTATACTTTAAAGGATAACTAACTAGACTTCGTGTTTATGCTCCGACACTTTAGAGAAAAGGTCCACAAATGCAGTTGGACCTGATGCACATTCTCATGCGTGATGCTATGCAAGTCCAAGGCTTCTTTGTACAGTAAAGGGACACTTGCATCAAAAGAAAATTTAGCACATACTAAAGGGAATCTGTCACCCGTTTTATGCTGCCATGTTCTAACAGCTCCAGTGCATGCCAACGAGTCCTAATATTAATGAGCTTCTGGCTTTCTCTGCCCCCTGTCACTGATTGATAGTTTTTTCCCAAATTAATTAGCGTCAGGGGTGGAGAAAATCAAGAGCTCATGAATATTCATCACTCATCGGCATAACCTGGAGCTGTTCAGTATAAGATTTTGGCAAAAAGTGGCCCAGAATTTAGCTAAAGGGATCTGACTGAGTGAGGTAAGTGAGACTGCTTGGCGTGCTACAAGTTCAAACAAAGAGGAAATTAAAGACTCTGGGTGGGAAGTCAAATAGAGGCTGTTAAAGGGAATCTGTCACTATTTTCATGGTGTCCTAATTAAGTGCAGCATAAAGATTCCCTTTAACAGTCTTTATGTGACTTTTCTATGCATTTTTTTATTTTTATTTTTTTTAAAACTGGTGGACACTTCCTGTCCAGAGTCTTTAATTTCCTCTCTGTTTAGACTTTTAGCAAACCAAACAGTCTCACTTAACTCACTCAGTCAGGCCATCACTGCGGCCAGGGGATGGGGGTGGGTGTGACTCATTAGAGGAAAGGGATGCAAATTAGCTCTTTAAGTAGGCCTATTTAAAGGGTGGAACATTGACTTATGGGATACCTGCCTTATATCTGGTGGCATCAGAGGCAGAGCTTGTTAAGAGCTCATTTGGATCCCTTCCTTCCCAGAATTCCAGAGGAGCATGTATGGCCTATGAGTCTCCTTACGCCGATTAAGGCGCTCTCTCCCCAAGGAGAGATAGTATCCCCCAACTCATTAGAGGATCACACATTACATTAATCAATTCCATGCTCTTCTGTGCATCTTTATCTAGGCCTGTCAAGAGTACAAAAGAGCAAAAAGTAGAAAAAAAAGTGGATGGAAACAGCATGTCCTCAAGTGAAGATTTATTCCAGATGCGACGTTTCGGCTATTAGAGCCTGTTTCATGCTTGAAAAAGGCTCTAATAGCCGAAACATTGCATCTGGAATAAATCTTCACTTGAGGACTTGCTGTCTCCATCCACTTTTGTCTACTTTTTGCCGATCATCTGAGCCATGTGGGGAAGCTTACCAGAGACGTGCACCCATTGCTCACTAAACTAGGTGTGCTGTCCTCCCTTCCTTGAAGTACAAAAGAGTAGTCATCAAAATTCTAAACCTATTACTATCACGAGGATTACCTCAAAGATAATATGTATCTATATAAGTGGTCTTATAATTTATGCTGACTACTACAGAGAGGATATTTGGTGCTATAGTACTACCGAAATAGAAAAAAAAAAACTGCAAAAAATTCTACCCCCCCCCCCCCCCCCAAAGTTTTCTATGAATCTTAAAGGGAACCTGTCATCAAATTTATGCTGACTTTATTCTAAAGTAGAGACAGGTGAGTTGATTTCAGCGGTCTGTCATTTATATGTTAAAAGTAAGTGGTTGCCGAGAACCAACATCACAATCATTGCAGACTGGGCCTGGAAAAGAGTCACGGCCACCTGAGAAGAGTCCTGGTTATTCATGAATTCCTGCTCTCCTGCCCACCTGCTGATGGCTGACCGGCTTCTACCTAGTTTTCTCCCTTTCTCTCTAGGAGAGAACTGCCAATCATCAGCAGATGGGCGAGAGAGCAGGAGATTATGTATACCCATGACTCTTCTCAGGTAGATTTGACTCTATTTAAGAGCTAATGAGCGACACACTGCTGAAAGCCACATGTCTATGTTATGCTGCCCTCAGTAAGGTCGGCATAAAATTGATGACAGGTTCCCTTTAAGTTTTATAAACTACTTTTGTGATGAAAATTCAGAGCTGTCTACATCAATACTGAAGTTGTCAATGAGGCAATATGACCTAGAGAAGAACATAGATTGTGCTGCTCATATGTCTTATGTGCATACACAACTACAGGGCAAACCGCTAAAAATGATGAGAAACAATTAGCGGGAAGGCAAGAAAAAGGAAGGAAGAAGGATAATCTTACAGTTTCTTCAATCTGTCCAGCCTCCTCCCTGGGCATACGGTCTAGGAAGTCTTCGTAATGTTTCAAGCCAATAGCCTGCTGTGTGGTCAGACTCGCCTTTGTGCAGATGTCATCGAGACTTCGAAATCCCTTTAAATAAACGTTGATAATGAGTTATCCGATTGGATGAACCATGTACCATATCTATGACAGCCTCAATAACCCAGGGCCGACCACAATGGACATTAGCACCTATGAGAATGTTAATTTATACATTTAGACTGGAAGCATAAGTGACTGTAGTGCACTACATACCTGCTGGTACCAGCTTTGAGCTGTCTTTACACCAGCTCCCCATATGTTAGAGAAAACTTCCAAAATGGCCACATTGTCGCTTATATGGTCAATTTTCCGCAAGTGTCCACTGTCCAAAATTTCTTCAATTTTCTCAGCCATCTTCTTCCCAATACCAGGGATTTTAGCAGCATCCTAAAAGACAGGCAGTAATAAAATTCAATGGGAATTGTTCCCAAAAGCCATAAAATCCCTATTACCCTAGTCATCATTATTAGTCAGGGGTTAATGAGATCCGCCCCCCTAATACTGTAGTCATCCTTATTAGTCAGGGCTTAGAGACGAATGTACATGGCCTTTGCCATTTTTGCGATCCGCAAATCGCGGATTCCGCAAAACACGGATACCAGTTGAGAGCCTGCCGCCATTTTTTTCATCTCCTTCAGAAATGTCCTATCCTTGTCGAGAATGGTACATGTTATATATTTCTTGTGGGGCCGCGGAATGAACATCCCGTGTGCTGTCCGCATCTTTTGTGGCCACTTTGAAGTGAATGGGTCTGTAGACGATCCGCAAAAACTGCAGATCGGATGCGGACAAAAACTACGGCCGTGTGCATGAGCCCTTAATGACATTCACCATCAGGTGCAGGGTAACATAGGAGTGTATATAGTGAGCATCATCATTTATAGGATTTGTTCACAGTTTATGTATAATGTTCGTAGACAAGGAGTTTATCATCTCCCTACACCAGATTTCAGGCAAAAAGAAAAGTCGCAAACCCCAGGTTTGTGAATTTTTTAAAACGCCACTGAGATGCAACAAAATTCGGTTACAGGTCACGTTTCTACACTGCCCTCGCCACTTCCTAAGAAGGGAACGTGGCAGTCTCGGCACATTTATCTTCTTTTACATCAGTTTTCTGTCGTAACTGAAGACCGAAATCTACGGCGGCTCGGAATTCAGTTTAGGCACATGGACTGCTGGAAGATGCACCTAATTTATGATGAGGCTTGCACCTCGCCATATAGTAAGTGCATCCTCTGCCAGCACAGGGGACACACGCCGGTCTTGATAAAGCTCCCTCATAGCGCATTATTCTTTATTGTGGTGCACTGCATTCTAGGGCAGCTGGTGTCTATGCAGACATTTATTCAGCAGGGAATATTATTACTAAAGAACAGACCACATTTTGAAGTACTGGGATAATTTACCTGTGCAGATGTCACTGGTTTATGGTAACTTTTCAGAGCATTGATGGCTTTTGAATAGCCCAGAGATCTCCATCGGTCTCCTTGCACTGAATAAGCCTTGGCCAACACCTCCAGCTTGTCTGTGATGACCTGGTTATGGTTCTCCCTCTTACTCTCAGATGAGTGGGCGCACACCCACTTTCCTGCCACCGTTTTACTGCCTTCCGTCGTCTTTTCACCATCTTTGCTCTTTGAAAGTTGCTCACCAAACATCAGAGCCTCCAGGTCTCCTTGTGTCACACCAACATCTTCTCCATCACTGGCGTCGTCATCGCAGGCCTTCACATACAAAATGTCCTTGATGTTATGGATTAAAACACATGCTTATTGCATCTAATCTAATGTATGGACTCATGCTTTCAGTGTAATGTACAGTAGTTAGGCCTGTGCCGTACACACAATGTATGTAAATATATACTGTGTGCTGCTACAAAACCTACGTTGCGCTTTTGACAAATTTTTGTTATAGGGCTTGTCTCAATTAGTTTTTTTTGGCATAGGTAGTAAAGGCATCAAAGTAATAAAAAAATAATTATACACATGCCGTCCCGAACCCCTTCTGTTCCTGCACCACGGCCCTGATGCTTCTTGTAGCTACAGCCATGATGTCATGTTTTGACCGCAGCAATACCGTGCCCACATGCTACACAAGACCGCTGCAGCCTATCACTGGCTTCCGAGGTATATGGTATGAGACCGCTAAAGCCATGAATTGGGTGCAGCAAGCATGTGCGGTGTATATGCACGTCACCACTGCAGTCATAAAAATAAAGTCCAGCAGAGAGGATGGGGCAGTGGCACTGGAACACAGAGGGTTCAGAATGGTAAGTATGACGAAAAATTTATTTAAATCCTTTACTGCCTTTAAAAATTCTCAGACTATACCTAGTATTTTCAATTTTAAAAAAACACATGTACGGTATATTGCAACCATAAATGAGACTGCAATCACATTAGTGGCTGCACCAGTTGAGCAATGAGGACCCCTCTCCTGACATGGCTGTTGTAGTAACTACCTGCTTTACTCATGTAATAACCATTCTGGGGGAATCTATTCTTATGACTCTATGTTGCGCCATTCTTTTCTTATTCCTGCCAAAAGTTTATGGATAAAGGTACAGATGAGAGTTCCCGTATTAAAGCGTGACCCTGCACAGTCTGACACTGGCAGCACCAATTGCATAAGGTCAGACTGTGCAGGGACACCCCCCAGCGGGTAACATCCATCTGTACCTACATCCATAACCTTCTAGAAAGAATAGCAGAAGAACGGCACAACATACAGACATAAGAATAGATGCCACAGAGTTGTTATTACATGGGGAATGCAAGTACCGTAGTTACCAAAACAGACAAATCAGGAGAGGCGACAGGTCCTCTTCAAATCTCACCATCATAGACATGGGGCTGGCTCCGGGTATATGTGTGTGTTCCCCTATTTACCCCACCCTTGGCTTGCCATGGGCCCATCAATTCCCGAGTGTCCTAATATCTGCTGTTCACCAGGGAGTGTGTACAGAGTCTTGAACACGTCTTTTCATTTGCAGGTACAAACCATCAATCCATAGGCCAACAAAATAATTGCGCTTTATTAGACATTGCAGTATTGCGCGGTGAGGACGTATGGGTTCATCAATTAGGAAATACCTGTGGTCATTATGCCATCCTGGAGAGGGTGCTCAGCGGTCTCACCGCGGCCTAACTCCTGCTCTAGTGACCAGGATGAGAGCAAACAGGTCGCTTAACCCTTTAATCACCTGGTAACCTAATCGGCGATGGGTGACCCTATGTGAATTAAGTCCATGGGACCTAAAAAGGACCCCCCAGGATGTCTGTACAAAAAGTCTGTTGTTAGGATACTCCAAGTGTTACCTGAACAACAGGCTCTGTCAGAGTGACACCGATCCTACTGTACTACCATTCATAAGTGTATGCAATACAGTGCATGTAATGTACATTTCATAGAAACCAGAAACCTATTAGAGGTCCAGACAATTGTAATAACTTGGCAGCAGCGTGTAAGGTGTTAAACTGCTGAAATCGGAGTAACCTCAGATCCCGGCAGTGAGAGTGGTGGGCTAGCTGCATAATACAGTGATGGCACTATTACTCCCCCATAACCTTACAGTGGCTGGTGCCTGTACAATGCAATGACTGTGTCGAAGGGCAGGAAGCGGTTAAAGGAGTGGTCTTCTTTGGAAATCTTTTATTTGTTAGTAGCATGCCCACTGACCATAAAGTGGTCGCTTTATGTCCCACTGGGGCCCCCCAGTGATCTGCTGTAATCTAATGCACTGACCTGCAGCGCCACCAATTCGGAAACAAAGAATTACCCGTGCTTCAGCCTTCAGAGCAAGTGTAGCTGTTCCCTGTGGTCTGTAAATGGGGAGCCTCTCTCAACTCAGAGACCCCTAGTAAGATATCAACGTGTCATTATTTACAGCCAGTGCCCATTATATTGCTTTACCATTGGCACACTCTCAGCGAGGGTGCAATCACACGACTGTATGTATATTGCGGTCCGCAAAACGTGGATCCACAACAAATATGGATGACATCCTTTTTTTTTTGCTGACCCATTGTAACAATGAATAGGAGATGTTCTATGTTTTTTGCGTAGTCGCAGAACGGACATACGGATTCGGACAGCTCACGGTCCGCTGTCCGCATTTTTTGTTGCCCCACTGAAATCAATAGGTCTGCGCCTGCAAAAACTGCAGATCGGATACGGAGCAAAAATACAGTCATGTGAATGAGGCTTTACTGGCATAGACTGCGTCCCTCGTTTGCCATGCATTCCATAATAATTCAATAACTGGAAACATAATTTGGTTATTGAGGGTGAATGTTCTGCGTTCTCACTGAAGGATGCTGTAAGCCTCACCTGGACTTTCAAGTCTTTGCTATCACTCAGCTTGGAGACATCAGAAGGGACTTCTGCTGGTAGGCAGCTGGTCGTGGCTTGTGGCCGTTCATCATCTGGCTTCCTGACGATCGCAGTATCCCCGTCCCTTTGTTCTGGCTCTACCTTGTCCTTCACATCCAGGTACCTGCCGCACAATTATAGTCATTTTAAGAATCATCTTTATTTGTGGCTCTATTGAAGTTTCAGACATGGCGGTTTTATGCCCACAGGGGACATACCAGAGTACAGGGGGAAACATGACTAATGTGATAACAGGAGATCTCGGGGACAAGTTCTAGGAAAACTGGATGCAGCTTTCAGGAAGCCAGAAATATTTACCAACTCGGGTATACTTAACATAGCAGTTATAGGTGACAACTAGATTACGGCACTATTTACAAGGCAGAGCTACAAACTCATTTATATCCGCTCCAAGATTAAAGGGGTTGTGCCACTAATATAAATGTACACTGCCCAACAGATATCGCTGTTATATCACTTCCCTCAATTACTACCATTTATCAAAACTGCCTTTTTCAAAAGTTTTTCGCCCACCATTGCACCCAGTGACAAATCTGATTTCCAGTTCTTGTGGCTTACGTCTTATATTGGAGCCTTGTAATGTAGGACGCACAAGCCGCATCGGTAAGAACAAGGGGTGTGGTTAGTGTCACATGGTCTGCTGATGTCAGGACACATCTCACTGCCCTAAGGCATGATGGGACAGCAGTCACGTGACAAACCAGGAAGTAGGATTCAAGCATGGGGGATAAGAGAAATCCAAAAACAAGGTCAATATAGAAAAAGAAAAACTATCCAAGGATGAATGAGAGCTAGAAAATAAACTTTAGCATGAAAAGTAGTTTATGGCACAACCATCTTTAAGTACTAGACCCTCAAAAGTCTGCTGTATCTCCAGAACTTTGGGGAAGGCTTCAACAACCCACTACACTGCCTGTCTACATGTGACTACACCGAAGTTATAGAAAGACTTTACCCCACACCACATTCCCTATATTATAGATAATATATGTAGCCTAACCGTTTTATGACCAGTGGTATTTTGGGACTTAATGACCATAGAAAAATGTCACTTTTTTGGAATGCTGCAATCTAAAGTTATGTAAATGAGCTCTTAGGGTCCATTCACATGTCCGTAATTGTTTTGAGGATCCGCAAAAACACGGACACTGGCAATGTGCATTCCGCAATTTGCGGACCGCACATCGCCAGAACTATAATAGAAAATGCCTAATCTTGTCTGCAATTGCGGACAAGAATAGGACATGTTCTATTTTTTTGCAGAAACGGAAGCACGGATGAGGAAGTGCGGATCCGCAAATCCGGATGCGGACAGCACATTCCGGCCCCATTGAAAATGAATGGGTCTGCACCCGTTCCGCAAAATTGCGGAACGGATGCGGACGTGTGAATGGAACCTTAACAAGCTCTGCCTCTCATGCCACCAGATGTAAGGCAGCTATCCTATAAGTCAATGTTCCACCTTATAAAAAGTCCTTGAGACATGACTTGGATAATAACTAAGCCAGCACCTCATCTGCAGACAGCTGTTTCGGGGTGATTGCCCTCATCAGTGCAGAGCAGAGAGTACTGGCTTAACTGGGTGAGAGGCCTAAGTCAGGATTTAAGGAATACAATATCTCCATATGGAGAGCGTCTTAAACAGCATGAGGAGGATTATAGGCCAGGCAACGCTCCTCTGGGACTCTTTTTAATAAGTCGAACATTGACTTATAGGATAGCTACCTTACATCTGGTAGCTAAAATGTTTTATCTCTTTTTTTTGTAGGTCAAAATTAGAGACAAACGGTCATAAGCAGGAAAAAATCCCCCTAGTGTGTATGACCTAATGAAAGACTCATAATGACTAGCCCTGCATTGTTCCAGTCCTACGCCCTGGCTTCTGTTCGTCAAATCTTCTGGGCACTGGCTTGTTCTTACCAGGGTGTGGACATGGTCGCCTGCTGCACTGCAGCCAATGGCTTCCTTCAGTGGTGATTTGTCTCCAGGCAGCACATGATCCAGCAGTGACGTGCTGCTTGGTGACACTAAACTGCTGAAGCCAGTCACTGGCGGCAGTGGCATAAGTGACCATGTCCAGCTGGAAGTAAACAAGTCAGGGACCGGAGCGGCGGGGATCAGGAAAGTATGAGTGTTTCATTAGGTCATACACACTTGGTGGGATAACTAAATAGGGAAGAATTCCCTATTTAGCTATGGCCCTGATATGTTCCCTGCTGTCCCAATATCTGGACACTGATGACAGTGATGTAATGGTAACAGTACCTAGAACACTGTTACCAGTCATCAGTGCATACAGAGGAGATTCCGTTCGCATCTTCTCTGCATGCTTCTAAGCCCCTTCTACAGAGGGAATCCCTCTGACATTATTACTGATGTCATGGGGTTACCTTGCAAACGCCTGAAATCTGTCAGACGCTCAGTCTCCAGCCCTTCCGGAGTGATCATCTAAGTTGAAATTATGATGAAAACAAAGTTGGTCTACTTTGATATGATCATAACTGAGCTTAGATAACTATTACGGAGATGGCAGCAGTGATTGGGGGCTTGAGCATCTGTTGGATTTCACACTGAATGGGACTGAGCAGCCTGCAATGTATGAGAAAAATATTTAATACAATCATGTGGGCAAAATGTTTTTTAGCCAACAATACAAGCACACATGTAAGAAAATGCCCCCAAAGGGGGATATGTAGAAGAAATAAAGGTTTGACTGTGTAAAATCAAACCTTCTACAATGATCAGGTAGTAATAGTAGGGGATATAGTATATAATCAAACCTTCTACAATGATCTGGTAGTAATAGTAGGGGATATAGTATATAATCAAACCTTCTACAATGATCAGGTAGTAATAGTAGTGAATACCTCTCAGGGATGAAGATGCTGTACCCTGCTGTGTTCACGATCTGCTTTTCTTTAATACACAAGCTGAGCCAGCTGCACTTCACGAGCTGCACACGCGCTGGAAGACGCTGCATTTTTAACAGGCGAAAGGCGCGGTCACAGTCCATTCCTTCATCCACGATAATGTGTGTCACTTCCGGGCACAACTGGCTGTAAACCTGGCCACCATTCTGAATGATCTGCTTCTGAAATATTCCTGATCTGACCTGGCCGATCCCGGCTGGGAGAACGTGAGCATGGACTCCAGCAAAACATTTTCCTATACAGGTTGAATAATAAATGATCACATAATAAAATGTCCAGTAAGAACACAAGTCCATCTGGTTCTGGCTATTGCTGTAGTGTTGATCCATATTGATTCATATGTAAGTTTATGCAGGGCTTTTTTTCTCAGAGAAAAGGTGGTGGAACTCACCCCCCCCCCCCCCTCCCCTGGCCATGCCCCTACCCACCCCTAGGACCGCCCCCTAAAGGATTCTTTTATTTACAATAAGACACTGCCGGGTGGAGGCTTCCGCCAGGCAGTGTGTTCGGTGATGTCACCGGCTCTGATGGACGGGCCCTAGACGTTTTACATATTAGGGCAGCGCTAAGGCCTGCCCATCAGTGCCGGTGATGTTACCGGGCTTACTGCTGGGCGGAAGCCTCCACCTGGCAGCCCTTAGGAGAGCCCGGTATGTCACTGGAACTCCAGGAAATGCTTTTGCCCTGCGCGATTTAGCGCAGGACAAAGGAGAGCATCGGAGCATGAACTGTTCTGATGCTCAAGTCTGGGGGGCTGCCTGGGTGAAAATGGGGATATGTCCGGGTTCAGCTCTGAACCTTGACAACCCCTTTAATGTAGTCTTATTCTGTAGGATATGTGATATCGTGACTTGCTTACCCCGAACGTCAACATCTACTTTGATCTTCTTTGTGTCCTCTGCTGCATCGCTGCTTTCTCTCGACCGTTTCACTTTGGGGAAAGCCTTTACAATCCCTCGTGGTTCCATCCACACACAGTCTAGAGGGGAAACAATAGTGATGTCAATAAATCAATATCCATTAAAAATACCATTGGGCCTAATGTATCAAATCTGTTATCTCAGGAAAGGTGGCCCTGATGGCCACTGTAAGTAACTAGTGGCCCGGTTAAATCTCCTAGTGTAGCTTAAAGGGGTATTCCGATCACAGACAATGGGGGCATATCGCTACGCTGAGAACGGAGCGGGGAGAGCTGTGGCTGGAGGACACCGGGTTTCCCGGCCACCACAAAGCGCTCTCCCCATACAAGTGAATGGGAGCGCACTGCACTTGTGCAGCCACAGTTACCATTCATTTCTATAGGTACGATGGAAATAGCCGAACCAGCGCTCTGCAATTTTCGGCAGCCCCATAGACATGAATGAAGGACGGCTGCGCAGTGCTCCCTCCACCACCTTTCCCTGCTCCGTTCTCGTTGCAGGTGTGGGTCCCAGCGGTGGGACCTGCACCTATCAGAGAATGGGGGCATATCCTAGAGATATGCCCCCATTGTCTGTGATGGGAAAACCCCTTTAAGCTGGCCACACACATTCAATTGATGTCAGCTGAACGACCCCCCCGCTTCCGCATATACCTGTCTAAGTATGCTATGGGGAGAGCGGAGAAGGACGCTGCCAGACAGTTCTGTCAGTGGCTTATCTCCCCGTAAATAGGTCATCAGTATCTGATCGGTGGGGGTCTGACACCTCGGACCCCCGCCGATCAGCTGTTTGAGAAGGCACTGGCGCTCCTGAGAGCACTGCGGCTTCCTCACCGCTTACCAGGCACAGCGCCGTACATTGTATAACGGCTGTGCTTGTATCGTGCTCAGCCCCATTCATTTCAGTGTGACCGATGAACATGTCGTCACTCCACTCGGCCTATGAAAAGCGAGCACTGCTGCCTTCTCGAACAGCTGATCAGCGGGGGGCCCCGAGTGTCGGAACCCTACCCATCAGATACTGATGACCTGTCCTGAGGATAGGTCATCAGTATTAATGTCTCTTTAAGGCTGGGTTCACACCTGAGAGTTTTACAGCGCGTTCCTACGCGCTGTAAAACGCTCAACAAGGAGAAACCAATGATTCCCTATGGGAATGGTTCTCACCTGGGCGTTTTACAGCACGTACGATCGCGCTGTAAAACGCCCGACGCCCCAAGAAGTACATGAGCTTCTTTGGGGCGTCTTGTCGCGCGTTCCCGTACATAGACTTTCGGGAACGCGCGACAATGGGCGTTCGCTTGTCTCTGTATGCGCGATTGCAAGCGCCGGTACAATCGCGCATACAGAGCGCTCCTTTCAGAACGCTCAGGTGTGAACCCAGCGTAAGAAATGACAAGACACTTTTTCCTCCTGTATTTTTGGTCCGCATCCATGTTTTGGGGATCGGATGTGGACCTACTCAATTCAATGGGGCTGCAAAAGATAGGGACAGCGCACCGAGTACTGTCCGCCTCCGTATGTCAGCCCCGCAAAAAAAAAATAGAACATGTCCTATTCTTGTCCGTTTTACACACAAGGATAGGATTGCTCTACTAGGGGCTGGAAGTTCTGTTCCGCAATATGCGTAACGCACGTGGATGTGTTTTGCGGATCCGCAATTGCATGAGCCCTAAGGCTAGGTTCAAATCCGTTTTGTAGACCCGGTAGTCTGTTCGGCAGAACATGCAGCGATATTTCACTGGCAGAAGGTCGGCATTTATGGCGGAAATCGGCTGGATTCCAGAATGGCGATCTGGCGGCGTCCGGCTATGCTGGATATGTAACTCCGGTAGTTTGTCCTTCTGCCGGGTGTCATTCGTGTGATGTCTGCATCTGTGTGTCCGTGCTGCAAACTACGTGTTCTATGTTAGTCCGTTCTGCGGACAATAGGCATTTTGACAACAGCCAGTTTCCTCAATTTGCAGATCGGCGCTAAACGGATACGGCTGTGTGAATATAGCCTTATTGGGGCTCATGCACACGACCGTATGTATTTTGCAGTCCACAAAACACGTATCAACAAAAAATACGGATGACATCCGTGTGCATTCCGTATTTTGCGAAACGAAACAGCTGGCCCCTAATAAAACAGTCCTATCTTTGTCCGTGATGCGGACAATAATAGGAAATATTCTTTTTTTTTTTTTTTTGCGGAACGGACATGCAGACATACGGAAACAGTAACTTCCATTTTTTTTGTGGACCCATTGAAATGAATGGTTCCGTATACGGTCGGCAACAAAACACAGAACGGACACGGAAAGAATATACGTTCATGTGCATGAGCCCTTAGGCTGCATTATGCTAGGAAGACTGTGGTAACACAAGTCCCAGCATGTCCTACAGAGGGATGATTCTGCTTGCATACAGTGTTACAGTATTTACTCTTTTCTTTACGGCACTACAACTCCCAGCATGCTCTGCAGCACCACACCACTATAACCCCTTGCTCCTGTGCTCACGTTATTCCCGGGATCACTTACTCACAGCTCCGGGGCAGCAGCGGCTATTTAACTAGGGTTGTGACTAAATACTATACTCCGTAAGGACCTGGTCCTTACCAGTGATAGTAAATAGCCGACTCAGTGTGAGCTGGCTATTTCCTATCACCGGGAAGGACCTTTTTGCCCCCTAGTGGTCAGGTCCTGAACTGAAATAGTATTTAGCCAGTTCATAGTGAGATGGCTAAATACTATACTCCATAAGGACCTGGTCCTCACCAGTGATAGGAAATAGCCAGCTCCCACTGAGTCGGCTATTTACTATCACTGGTAAGGACCAGGTTTTCCCCCTAGTGGTCAGGTCCTGAACTGAAATAGTATTTAGCCAGTTCACAGTGAGTTGGCTAAATACTATACTTCGTAAGGACCTGGTCCCTGATCTGGTTATTGAACTGTGTTAGGATTTAGTTGATTTTTTTATGACTTGGTGAAATCCCCTTGTCTATTATGACCTGGCCATTAACTATGTCCAGTAACACATCTTCTACATGGATACAGTGTTATAGTATACAATGAAGTTATATAGGTGACTATAGTAGAATGAGCCTCTTTTATGTTTATTTTTATATTTGAAAAATCTTTAAAATAACCAATGTGACTTTGGAGTACTTGAATTGGTAGAAATGTCCGGTCTTATGATATTCATGGTAAAGCGCTTTCCAGAAACATCTGCCCATGCGATCTCTGTTGGCTATTTCCTATCACAGTTAAGGACTAGGCCCTTAAGGAGTATAGTATTTAGCCAACTCTCTGTGAACCAGCTATATACTACTCTGTAAGGACCTGGTCCTCACCAGTGATAGTAAATAGCCGACTCAGTGTGAGCTGGCTATTTCCTATCATGGGTAAGGACCTTTTTGCCCCCTAGTGTTCAGGTCCTGAACTGAAATAGTATATAGCCAGTTCACAGTGAGTTGGCTAAATACTATACTCCATAAGGACCTGGTCCTCCCCAGTGATAGGAAATAGCCGACTGTAGAGGAGCTGTCTGTTTCCCATCATTTGTAGGGACCTCTTCTTCTGCTTTGTTAATCTGGTTATTGAACTCTGTGGATTTAGTTGTTTCTCAATGACTTGGCTAAATCCCCTTGTCTATTAGGACTTGGTCATTAACTATGACCAGTAACACATCTACATGGATACAGTGTTATAGTATACAAAAAAATTATATAGGTGACTATTGTAGAATAAGCCTCTTTTATGTTTATTTCTTATGTTTATTTCTATTTCTGAAAAATCTTTACAATAAAAAAACCCTCTCATGTGACTTCTGAGCACTTGTATCTTCAGAAATGTCGTTCCTGTGATATTCATGGTAAAACGCTTTGCAGAAACATCTGGTCATGTGATCTCTGTACTTTCCTTGTATGAATTATACTTACCTGCTCAGTGGCACCCGCGTCGCTGCGGATTTCTGTATGGCCACTGCTACATCTCCATGTCGTTCGGATCAAAAGATCCAGTGACGGGGGAGCAGCCAATAGCAGGCCGCAACGGTGACCAGACCCAAGGGGGCTCGTTCCAGTCGTGGCCTGCTATTGCCTGCTCTCCCCGTTGCCAGATATTTTGATTCGAGTGACGGGGAGATGCAGAGGCAGCCATGCAGGGATCGGGAGCGACGCGGGTGCCCTGAGCACGTATAATCCATACAAGGGGCCCGAGATATTTTCGATATCAGATAACCCCTTTAACATTATTTGTTTAAAAAACAAATTAGAAATGTCCTATATTCTCAAAAGGACCTTTTCCATCTATGTTGTACTAGGGTGGAATCATACTGCTGAGGTCCTTTTCAAGGATAGGATTTAGCCGACTCGCATTGAAGTGACTATTTCCCGTACCCCAAAAGGACCTTTTCCATCTATGTTGTACTAGGGAGGAATCATACTGCTGAGGTCCTTTTCAAGGATAGGATTTAGCCGACTCGCATTGAAGTGACTATTTCCCGTACCCCAAAAGGACCTTTTCCATCTATGTTGTACTAGGGAGGAATCATACTGCTGAGGTCCTTTTCAAGGATAGGATTTAGGCTGAGTTCACACGAGCGTGACAGATTAGGTCCGGATGCGTTCAGGGTGCGTTCAGTTAAACTCGCACCATTTTGCAAGCAAGTTCAGTCAGTTTTGGCTGCAATTGCGTTTAGTTGTTCAGTTTTTTCCGCGCGGGTGCAATGCGTTTTGATGCGTTTTTCACGCGCGATAAAAAACTGAAGGTTTACAAACAACATCTCCTAGCAACCATCAGTGAAAAACGCATCGCACCCGCACTTGCTTGCAGATGCAATGCGTTATTAACGCAGCCCCATTCACTTCTATGGGGCCAGGGCTGCGTGAAAAACGCAGAATATAGAACAAGCTGCGATTTTAAAGCATTGCAGAAGTGATGCATGAAAAAAAAACGCTCATGTGCACAGCCCCATTGAAATGAATTGGTCAGGATTCAGTGCAGGTGCAATGCGTTCACCTACTGCATTGCACCCGCGCGGAAATCTCGCCCATGTGAACGCAGCCTTAGCCGACTCGCATTGAAGTGACTATTTCCCGTACCCCAAAAGGACCTTTTCCCCTCTATTATGGAGGAATCATACTGCCGAGGTCCTTTTCAGGGATGGGATCCATCAAAGCAAAATGGGCGCGCCGAACGGTAAGGAGACGGAGCCTCTAGGTGCTGCAGCAACGCCCCAATAGCACCTAGAGGCTCATTTGCATATTTTTAAAGTTAGTTTTTTGGGCAAACGGCAGAATGTAGGCAGATAAAAGTTACACAGTTATGTACTGCCGACATTAGCATATCGCTGATGTCAGCCAGCTACATAACAAATTTTGTGATGATGGAAACCCTTTAACAAGGCTTCATCTTCCTCACTAAAGGGAAATCTACGCCGTATTGTTTGGGAATAAATAATTTCCTATCTGGCGTCTTCCATTCCCTTTTTATCATATCATGCATATTTTTAAGGACTGGGAAGACTCGTTTTTTCTTATGTTCAAGTCCACTAAACATTTTGTCCTGGACGGACCTATGGACTTTCTCGTCTGAGAGGTCAATGGTCACCCTAATGGCTTTAATCAATTCTCTCAATTAAAATCTGTATCAGATCCAGAGGAATCAACAGAGTCCAAACTTCCTTGGTCTGAATCTGAGGAGCTAGAATACCACATTTTTTGTTCCCTATGTTTAGAGGTAGACGGACCCGGGCTGTTTGGATAAAGCTGAGCGAATCTCCTCTCTAATTACGTCCCTTAATTCTTCCCTGATATATGGAACCAAATCTTTGGCCATATTTGCAGTACATGTTTCTGGTAATTTTACCAAACACACTACACATTTCCTAATTTTAGGGGTGGATTTTGTTTTCTGCACACCATCCTTATCACTCTGCACGCATATAGGAGAGGGTTGACAGAAACACAAGAGGTTAGCATAAGTATACAGCCTCCCCCAAGTGAAAGTAACCCACCGCAGCAGGACTCATGGCGGACTCCATCTGGCCTGATCCCAATTCCAACAAACTGTCAGACCTCTGCCATGTTTGCCCCCCTTTTTATTTCTCCTCACCTGCAGACCTCAGATCAGAGGGCGACTTCCGCCTTGATCTACGTTAGTCACAGAACCAGAAGTACCGCTGGAACGCATGCGACTTCCTGTGACGTCATAGTCATGCACCGAAGATTCGGGATGCCATGAGGAGCGCTGAAAAGACAGGAGGAACTAAGTGTCTGGTTGGCACATGGACCTCCACCCCGGCGCGCAGAGGAGGTAAGGTGCAGGATCCCTTACGTACAGACTTCCAGCACCCCAAAGCCCAACTAGGGAACAGGTGCTGCCTGCATCCCTCATGTGCCTAGGCATAATGACAGTAAAATCGCCACCTCTACCTTCCGGCACAAAAGTGGACCCACAGCAAGTGCCGTGAGGAATAACATGTCTACCACCTGGAGGGACAGGAAGACAGTGAGGAGCCGGAGGAGGGTCATTTATTCTTCCTGTCCCTACCTGGTTGGATGCGGGTCATCTCTCATGGTATGCCGTCATGAAGGATGAAAGGGGAAATAGAACATGTCCTATTCTTGTCTGCAATTGCAGACAAGATTAGTCATTTTCTATTATAGTATGGGCGATGTACAGTCCGCAGATTGCGGAACGCACATTGCTGTGTCCTGCGGATCCGTAAACCACTTACGAACATGTGAATGGACCCTTAGCCGACTCACACTGAAGTGACTATTTCCCATAGCCCAAAAGGACCTTTTCCCTTTATTATGGAGGATTCATACTGCTGAGGTCCTTTTCAGGGATAGGATTTAGCGACCCTGCCTGGCATACTGTGCAGGAGCGACAGTGTAAACGTCTCCTGTGTCTCTCCCAGTATTGATTTTGGTGGAATTTGGTTATTGATTTGTGTCTGCTGTTTCCATGTGTTTTTGTCTGTCCTGGCTCATTTGGTTTCCACTTTGTTTTGGCTGATCTGTCACTAGTCCGTTATTTTGACCCCACTGTACCTTCCCCATATAGGGGAATTAAGGAGTGACTGTGGACTAGGAGAGATCGTGCAAACAGTTAGGGTAGGTGAGCATCAGAATTGTCCTTTCTGTGACACATGATTGAAGCGTTGTACAATGCAGTGAGTCCCCATTCTAGCAGTAGATGGTGCTCCCTAGTAGCAAAGGTCACCAAGGCTGTGTAATGTGTGTGTCTGCTACATCATACATAGGCCCTGATTTATCAGAACTTCACTCCAGAATTCTGGCATCAAAAAGTGCAAAATATGGCTTTTGTAACTTTTTTTTTGCTATTAATTGCGCCAAATTTAGCATTTTTACACAACTCATGCCAGTTTTGCAATATGGATGGAAAAGTGGGTGTGGTTAGCTATGTTAATGATTATTACTCCAGATTTATCATTGAGATTTTTTAAAAGTCGCACTCTCAATCCAGGAGGGAAAAATAGGAAAAACGGGAGGAGCTTCTCTAGAAGAAGTGTTGGGTGTAAGAACGAGCCACGTTTATCAGACCGCCTGTGACGTGTGATGAATGCGGAATAAAGTTCTCCAACCCAGACTCAAGCAAAACGGACTTCAAATACTCTCCTCATGATCAAATCCCCCAGAGTGTGCCATCGGAGACACATGCAAACAGTTTACCAAAGTATATAGTTATTTAAAAAAAAGACAATTATTTGAAATGTTTACATATTTTATTCATCTAAAAACATTATTTAACCACAAATTATGGTTATCCCTATAAAAAAAAAATGCAGGATTAAAAATGGTAAACTAAACAGCATTGTAGGGCACGTGACACTCTTTCAAACAGGCCTTTTTTTTTTATCTGGCGAGATGCTCCCATATTGAGACACATGTCGCCCGTTCCATGCACTGGGGACCGGAATAACCAATGTAATCTCGCCCATGTCAGCGATTTGTAATCTTCTACAGAGGAGTTGCAATATTCTAACACTTCTGGTCCCCCATGTACCCCCAGACTACACCCACACTGTTACCAGCACCCCACTGGTCCCCCAAGTACCCCCAGACTACATCCACACTGTTACCAGCACCCCACTGGTCCCCCATGTACCCCCAGACTACACCCACACTGTTACCAGCACCCCACTGGTCCCCCATGTACCCCCAGACTACACCCACACTGTTACCAGCACCCCACTGGTCCCCCATGTACCCCCAGACTACACCCACACTGTTACCAGCAGCCCACTGGTCCCCCATGTACCCCCACACTGTTACAAGCACCCCACAAGCTTTACATATACCTTTTGTAAGGGACAAAAAAATAAATAAATAAAAAATCTCAAGCATGCCACCATCCTCTGTGTCCCTCCAGCACACCGTGCCAGTGCTAAACCATGTTACCCCAGTGCACCCACAGAATCCTAACCAGTAGTACACCATTATAAACATGCCTAAACTGTACTCCCCAAATCCTGACCTAGCCCACCTCTAACCCAGTTAAAGGGGTCCTCTCACTTCTGCACATAGCAATCATCATGTAGATCAGGCCTGCTCAACCTGAGGCCTACATCCTACAGCTTTCAGCCTACAGAAGGGCATGGTGGGAGTTGTAGTTTTACAACAGCTAAAGGGCCGCAGATTGAGCATCCCTGATGTAGATAAAGTTAATACAAGCCACCTTCTAATGTGCTATGATTCTCCACATTGCCTCCATTGCTGGCTAGATTCATTTTTCAGCGGAACAGAAATAAAAAGCGGTGGTGTGTACAAGGGCCTAAGAGGTGAGCGTGCAGGAAACCGCTACTGGTCTAAATAACATGAGGTAATGATAGCGAAGTGAGAAAGTCCGGTCCAATATGGCGGATGCTCCCTGTACTTTACCACTTGGCTTTAATAGCCTGCATTCGCTACATGCATCTCACACACACACATCAGCGTGTGTGTGGTGCGTGTGGTATTAGAAGCGTAGGGGGCAGTGTGAGCTGCGTGTGGTATTAGAAGCGTAGGGGGCAGTGTGAGCTGCGTGTGGTATTAGAAGCGTGTGGGGCAGTGTGAGGTGTGTGGTATTAGAAGCGTGTGGGGCAGTGTGAGGTGTGTGGTAATAGAAGCGTGTGGGGCAGTGTGAGGTGCGTGTGGTATTAGAAGCGTAGGGGGCAGTGTGAGCTGCGTGTGGTATTAGAAGCGTGTGGGGCAGTGTGAGCTGCGTGTGGTATTAGAAGCGTGTGGGGCAGTGTGAGCTGCGTGTGGGGCAGTGTGAGCTGCGTGTGGGGCAGTGTGAGCTGCGTGTGGGGCAGTGTGAGCTGCGTGTGGGGCAGTGTGAGCTGCGTGTGGGGCAGTGTGAGCTGCGTGTGGGGCAGTGTGAGCTGCGTGTGGGGCAGTGTGAGCTGCGTGTGGGGCAGTGTGAGCTGCGTGTGGGGCAGTGTGAGCTGCGTGTGGGGCAGTGTGAGCTGCGTGTGGGGCAGTGTGAGCTGCGTGTGGGGCAGTGTGAGCTGCGTGTGGGGCAGTGTGAGCTGCGTGTGGGGCAGTGTGAGCTGCGTGTGGGGCAGTGTGAGCTGCGTGTGGGGCAGTGTGAGCTGCGTGTGGGGCAGTGTGAGCTGCGTGTGGGGCAGTGTGAGCTGCGTGTGGGGCAGTGTGAGCTGCGTGTGGGGCAGTGTGAGCTGCGTGTGGGGCAGTGTGAGCTGCGTGTGGGGCAGTGTGAGCTGCGTGTGGGCAGTGTGAGCTGCGTGTGGGGCAGTGTGAGCTGCGTGTGGGGCAGTGTGAGCTGCGTGTGGGGCAGTGTGAGCTGCGTGTGGGGCAGTGTGAGCTGCGTGTGGGGCAGTGTGAGCTGCGTGTGGGGCAGTGTGAGCTGCGTGTGGGGCAGTGTGAGCTGCGTGTGGGGCAGTGTGAGCTGCGTGTGGGGCAGTGTGAGCTGCGTGTGGGGCAGTGTGAGCTGCGTGTGGTAATAGAAGCGTGTGGGGCAGTGTGAGCTGCGTGTGGTATTAGAAGCGTGTGGGGCAGTGTGAGCTGCGTGTGGTATTAGAAGCGTGTGGGGCAGTGTGAGCTGCGTGTGGTATTAGAAGCGTGTGGGGCAGTGTGAGCTGCGTGTGGTATTAGAAGCGTGTGGGGCAGTGTGAGCTGCGTGTGGGGCAGTGTGAGCTGCGTGTGGGGCAGTGTGAGCTGCGTAGGGGGCAGTGTGAGCTGCGTGTGGTAATAGAAGCGTAGGGGGCAGTGTGAGCTGCGTGTGGGGCAGTGTGAGCTGCGTGTGGGGCAGTGTGAGCTGCGTGTGGGGCAGTGTGAGCTGCGTGTGGGGCAGTGTGAGCTGCGTGTGGGGCAGTGTGAGCTGCGTGTGGGGCAGTGTGAGCTGCGTGTGGGGCAGTGTGAGCTGCGTGTGGGGCAGTGTGAGCTGCGTGTGGGGCAGTGTGAGCTGCGTGTGGGGCAGTGTGAGCTGCTTGTGGGGCAGTGTGAGCTGCGTGTGGTAATAGAAGCGTAGGGGGCAGTGTGAGCTGCGTGTGGTATTAGAAGCGTGTGGGGCAGTGTGAGGTGCGTGTGGTATTAGAAGCGTGTGGGGCAGTGTGAGGTGCGTGTGGTAATAGAAGCGTGTGGGGCAGTGTGAGCTGCGTGTGGTAATAGAAGCGTGTGGGGCAGTGTGAGCTGCGTGTGGTAATAGAAGCGTGTGGTAGGTGGGGGGGGGGTCTGCCCCCTACTGCCTGGCAGCATCTGATCTCTTACATGGGGCTATGATATGCACAATTAACCCCTCAGGTGTGGCACCTGAGGGGTTAATTGTGCTGATCACAGCCCCCTGTAAGAGGTCGGGTGCTGCCAGGCAGCAGGGGGCAGTCATGTACACAGTCCTTAGTATATTCTAACTTGAAGCATCCCCATCACCATGGGAACACCTCTGTGTTAGAATATACTGTCGGATCTGAGTTATCAAGATCTAACTCAAATCCGATGTTATATTCTAACATAGAGGCGTTCCCATGGTGACGGGGACGCTTCAAGTTAAAATATACCTTGTCTTTACAGTGAAAGTCAATGGGGGACGGATCCGTTTGCAAATGCACCATATTGTGTCAACGTCAAACGGATCTGTCCCCATTGACTTGCATCGCAAGTCAGGACAGATCCGTTTGGGTCCGCACGGCCAGGCGGACACAAAAAACGACTTTTTCCTTCATGTCCGTGGATCCTCCAAAAATCAAGGAAGACCCACGGAAGAAAAAATGGACACGAATCACGGACCAACGGAACCCGTTTTTGCGGACCACAAAAAAAAAAACGGTCGTGTGCATGAGGCCTAATACCGCCGGTAATTACCCGATGAGCAAGCAAAAGGCAGATTGTGCTAATTACAGTCTGCCGCTGGCAAATAACTGTACAGCATGGAGACAAGCGATGGTATAACGATGGCTGCATGTAATAGCGGCGTCCTCCTCAGCAGCCGAGTCCTTCCTTAGCGCCTGGAAAATCTGCCTCTGTAATACAGACTTTACACACACTACCAACAACATACAATCCCACACACTGCTGTCCCCCCTTCACATACAACCAGATACCCCCTCCCTCAGCATCCACGCAGCTGCCCCCCCATACAGATATACCCCCCCTCAGCATCAACGCAGCTGCCCCCCCATACAGATATACCCCCCATCAGCATCAACGCAGCTGCCCCCCCCATACAAGATACCCCCTCCCTCAGCATCCACGCAGCTGCCCCCCCATACAAGATACCCCCTCCCTCAGCATCCACGCAGCTGCCCCCCCATACAAGATACCCCCTCCCTCAGCATCCACGCAGCTGCCCCCCCATACAAGATACCCCCTCCCTCAGCATCCACGCAGCTGCCCCCCCATACAAGATACACCCCCCCTCAGCATCAACGCAGCTGCCACCCCCAAACAAGATATACCCCCTCCCTCAGCATCCACGCAGCTGCCCCCATACAAGATATACCCCCCCCTAAGCATCAACGCAGCTGCCCCCCATACAAGATATACCCCCCCTCAGCATCAACGCAGCTGCCCCCCCATACAGATATACCCCCCTCAGCATCAATGCAGCTGCCCCCTCATACAAGATATACCCCCCCCAGCATCAACGCAGCTGCCCCCCCATACAGATATACCCCCCTCAGCATCAATGCAGCTGCCCCCCCATACAGATATACCCCCCCCTCAGCATCAACGCAGTTGTCCCCCCATACAGATATACCCCCCCCCTCAGCATCAACGCAGTTGTCCCCCCATACAGATATACCCCCCCCTCAGCATCAACGCAGTTGTCCCCCCATACAGATATACCCCCCCCTCAGCATCAACGCAGTTGTCCCCCCATACAGATATACCCCCCCTCAGCATCAACGCAGTTGTCCCCCCATACAGATATACCCCCCCCCCAGCATCAACGCAGCTGCCCCCCATACAGATATACCCCCCCTCAGCATCAACGCAGCTGCCCCCCCATACAGATATACCCCCCCTCAGCATCAACGCAGCTGCCCCCCATACAGATATACCCCCCCCTCAACGCAGCTGCCCCCCCATACAAGATATACCCCCCCTCAACGCAGCTGCCCCCCAATACAAGATATACCCCCCCTCAACGCAGTTGTCCCCCCATACAGATATACCCCCCTCAGCATCAACGCAGCTGCCCCCCCATACAGATATACCCCCCCCAGCATCAACGCAGCTGCCCCCCCATACAAGATATACCCCCCTCAACGCAGCTGCCCCCCAATACAAGATATACCCCCCCTCAACGCAGTTGTCCCCCATACAGATATACCCCCCCTCAGCATCAACGCAGCTGCCCCCCCATACAGATATACCCCCCCTCAGCATCAACGCAGCTGCCCCCCATACAGATATACCCCCCCCTCAACGCAGCTGCCCCCCCATACAAGATATACCCCCCTCAACGCAGCTGCCCCCCAATACAAGATATACCCCCCCTCAACGCAGTTGTCCCCCCATACAGATATACCCCCCCTCAGCATCAACGCAGCTGCCCCCCCATACAGATATACCCCCCCCCCAGCATCAACGCAGCTGCCCCCCCATACAAGATATACCCCCCTCAACGCAGCTGCCCCCCAATACAAGATATACCCCCCCTCAACGCAGTTGTCCCCCATACAGATATACCCCCCCTCAGCATCAACGCAGCTGCCCCCCCCATACAGATATACCCCCCCCCCCCCAGCATCAACGCAGCTGTCCCCCCATACAAGATATACCCCCCTCCATACAATCCCTCACTGCACATCACCAACAGTTTCAATACAAAATCAGTTACTCCATCAGTAGGCTCCGCGGACTTCTACATCGCTGCAGGCGTTTTTTAGTTCACTTTCACTCCCCGCACTGCTGACCCGAGCGAGCTCCATGATGCATGTAAAAAAGAGCGCGGCTCTCCTATTTCCGATCCACGTGATCTAGGAGAGCCACGTGATGTTATGACGTCAGAAGGTCCTTCCCGAATATAGTATTTAGCCATTACCATTTAACTAGGTCACTACCGCTTCCGGCTGACCCGGATGTTGTTATGGCGGGTCACTAGAGCTAATGGTGACCCGCACGGTGTTAGTACGTTTATTATAGTCGTGCTTTGTAATAAATTACTTTTCAGGTGGCTCCAGTAAGGCGCCGCGCTGTGGCGGGAAAGAGCTAGGCCGTGTTTCTATGGTAACGGGTAGCACGTTCTCCGTCGTTATGGTGACCCTGGTTGCTATAGTGACGCGACTCTGACAGGCGAGTGGGTCGTCCAAGATGGCGGTGCAGCAGTGGCTGGAGAGTCTACGGGCAGCTAAGAAGACCTGCATCCTACAAGACGGTGACTGACATTCTCCATACTGCTTATATATATCTGGGCGCCATGTGCGCCCATAGCCAATCAGGTTGCTGCTTTTATCTTCGGACTTGCCTCTGAGAAATGAGAGCTGGAATTTGATTGGTTGGTAGGGCCAATTTGGGTTAGGGTGCTGTGCTACTGTGTGTCCTCCCTATTATCAGGGGCGCTGTACCCCAGGGTGTGACGAGGTGGTGTCGGTAATAAATGTGTGTTTGGACCTGCTATATTGCATATTCCTGAGGTAAACATTATAGTGAGGGGATTGGGTCCCTGCCATTCTGTGAATCCAGGATCCTGTCAGCTCATGAAGACCCCCTGGATCTCCAGAACGGCAGGGACTGGGTCAGGCCAGGCTCCCATCCTCCCAGGGTTCTCCATCATAGATTCCAGCAAAAATACATCACAAAATACAGCTGCAGGCAGGGTATGGGGTGTGCTGTTTGATTTAAAAGGTATTCCGGTTATGTGACATTGTCCCCTCCTATTAAAAGAACAGAGATCCCATACCCCGTCCCGGAAATGAACAGATCGGTGTTCCAGAGATAGCACCTCTCTATACGTTACTATCGCTGGAAATTCCATAGAGAAGAATGGAGCCGGTGCTCTGTTCATTTTAAGGGGGGGGCCCCTGTTCTCATGAATGGTGTGAGGGTCCCAGCGGTAGGACCCCCAGCAATCTAATAGCTGGATAACTTTACATAACCAGAATACCCCTTTAATTCCCGTAACCCAATGGACTCCAGAACAGAAAACAAAACCCGCTGTGTATATGTGACCCTAAGCGAAGCGCGGCTCTGGGTACGGAGGTCACCTTTAATGCTGCAGCTTTATGTAAATACTTTCCCCTAAGAGGCACTGAAGAAGACCCGTTCACACTTTGCATCTCCTCATAGATGTCAATTATGATATACTACCCCAGTCCAGCACCGTACACCCCACCCCAAATAAATTAATAAATTAACCAACATGGAAATGGAAGGAATCCACTCCCTAAGGCTCCATTCACACGTCTGTGGTGTGTTGCGGATCCGCAACACACCCGCCCGGCACCCCTATAGAAATGCCTATTCTTGTCGGCAAGCTGCGGACAAGAATAGGACATGTTTAATCTTTTGCGGAGCTGCTCCGCAATGCGGATGCGGACAGCACACTGTGTGCTGTCCGCATCCATTCCGTCCCCATAGAAAATGAATGGGTCCGTAAAATTGCGGAACGGATGCAGACCCATTTGTGGACATGTGAATGGAGCCTTACTCACCTTTTCAAAGACACATAGGGGTAGATTTATCAAACTGGTGTAAAGTAGAACTGGCTTAGTTGCCCAGAGCAACCAATCAGATTCCACCTTTCATTTGCCAAAGGAAAAGGTGGAATCTGATTGGTTGCTATGGGCAACTGTGCCAGTTCTACTTTATACCAGTTTGATAAATCCCCCCTTAGTTCCTGCAGCAAGGCTTCTGGTCCCCGGCGGAGCAGAGGGGATCACTTCTTCATCTTTAGGTAGAGATTACCGTATATTCATGTTTTATCTTTCACAGTAAATATGTTCATATCTGGCAGAGTGGAATATGCTTTCTGGTTTACCTGCAGTGAGTTGTGCCAGATGACACTTCAGCTCTGCTACATTTGTACAATATGAAGGAAGCGGCTTTACTTTTCAGCTTTAAAGATTGTTGAATTTTTACCGCTTCTCTTTATAGGCAGAAGGAAAGTGCACTATCTGTTTTCTGATGGCAAGGAGATGGCGGAAGAATATGACCAGAAAACACATGAGCTGCTGGGTAAGGGGAATCGCTAATCTTCCAAGTCTGATTTCACTGTATTTAAAGGGCATCTGTCAGCAGGTTTGTGTCCACATCTTTTCCACAATTTTGCAGACCCATTCATTTCAATGGGGCCGCAAAAGACTGTGTGCTGTCCGCATCGGGTTGGCCATGTGCGTTCCACAAAATGCTGATCCGTAATTTGCGGACAGCAAAACACTTACGGTCGTGTAAATGGACCCTAAGATTGTTTGTGTATAAATTCACGGGTTCAGGCGACTTGTATGTATGGCCAGTGGCCCATTCACATTAGAAAGTTTCCCCAGAGCTGGAGATATACCACGGAGGGGGGCATTTTTATAGACCTCCTGTCAGTAAGTGCATTGAATTGACAGATAAACATAAAACTGTATTTGAGAGAGAGCGATCACAATGTTTCTACATCTTGATTTGTTGCTTTGTGCGCTGTTCACAGTGAGAAAATGGAGGGAGAAGTCTGCCCTGGGGGCATATGGTCAGTGGCAGATTGAAGTCGGTGAAACGCCTTCCCCGGTTGTCGGGGCACTACAGCCAGACTTCTTAAAGGAAAACAGTTCAAATGTAAGTTCACCTAATATGACTAAGAACACATTACATAAATGCCACTTAAAGGCCCGTTCACACAATGTATTTTGCTGGCGAAATTTTGACAGGGACACTGGCACCACAATTTTGCCAGCGGCCATGCGGTTTCTGTCTCCCATTTATTTCATTGGGAGGCAGCACTGAAGATTGTGGAGCAGAGGTTTAAACCTGCACGTCCGAGGCTTTAAATCGCCGCTGTGCGATCTTCAGCGCTGACTCCCATTGAAATGAATGGGAGGCAGAAACCACAGGGACACTGGTGAAATTGCTGTGCAGGTGTGGGCGCTAAAATTCCACTGGCGAAAAACTCAATTTCAATGGGCTGTAAAGGCTATGAACACCTTCCGGGGCAATTTTAATCTGTCATTTTATTTTACTTCTTTTTGGATAAAATAAATTTATTTTTTTAATTTTAAAGGGGTTTTCCGCGATTTTAGTATTGATGACCTATCCTAGGTTATCAATATTAGATTAGTGCGGGGTCCAATACCCGGCACCCCGGCGATCAGCTGGTTGAAAAGAAGGCCGCACTCCATGCCAGCGCAGCCTTCCCCTCATTGTTTACCTGATCGCCGTCTACATCAAAGCGGTGAGCAGGTGTAATTACAGGAAGCCGTCCCGTTCACTCCTATGGGACGGCTCGTTCCTATAGACTTGAATACTACGGAGCCGTCCCATTGAAGTGAATGGGACGGCTCTGTAGTATTGATGAACGGGACGGCTTCCTGTAATTGCACCTGCTCACCGCTGTGATGTAGACTGCGAGCAGGTAAACAATGAAGGAAAGGCTGCACTGGCATGGAGTGCGGCCTTCTCTTTAACCAGCTCATCTGCAAGGGGGGAGGCTGAGTGTCAGACTCCTGCCAATCTGATATTGATGACCTATCCTGAAGCCTTCATTCTGAACTCCTGACAGCTCATTTAAGCGATATTTTTATCAGTTTGAATTTAGGTATAATAACTTTTAAGAGCTCAGAGATAAAGGCTGCACACACAGCCATCAGAGCAGCTGCCTGATGGATTCTCTGAAACAGAAAGTAAGATAATCTGAAGATGCACTGAAACTGTTGAAAATTGTTCAATTGACCAATTGAAAAAATGAGTTTTAGCCCAAAATGAGTAAAATCTAATGATAAAAATAGTCTCCGAGAGTGTTCTTTAAAGGGAGTCTGTCACTAGTAATCTCCCTATCAAACATATGGCTCACATGTTTATAGAGAATCTGTTACCAGGCTGTTTGCATAGACACATAGCTGTGGTTCACCTTATTAAAACGTTGGCTCAGGCTCAGACCCGGAGATGATACTTTTCCCTATTATGTGCAATGAGGGTGTCGCCAATGCACTTGTTGCACCCTAGCTCTGCTTCTTTCTGTGGCCAGCCCCCCTTAACTTCATTACCCCTGCCTGGCCTTGTCAATCAAAGCAGTGAAGGAGGGTCTAGCCACAGAAAGGAGCAGAGCATTGGTGCAACAAGAACAATGTGTCACCGCCAGATCTCTGAGAAGTTCTGATAGACGTTCCACAGTACCTCCTGCATGATCTTCTTTTGTTTTGCTTTCGCATCTCTCCTCCCTCTCCCAGCTGTCATCTATTAGCAGTGAGTGCCTCCCTATATATCTACTCCCATACTGCCTCACTTTGCGGTTTAGATTACTTCCTGGATTGTGTTCTCTGCTTGAAGTTGCTACAGCTGGTTCTTCAGATAAGTCTATTTCTGTATTTGTTGTTTTCCTGTTGGCTTGATTCTAGGTGACCCTGACTCCCTCCGTATTAAGTGCAGGGAGCCGGTGGTTGTGTCCCCTCACTATTCTAGGGTTTGCAGGTGTCACTCAGTCTTGGTACGTGGACATGCAACTTTCTATCACTGAGATCTTTGCATGGGCTGAGAAGACAGGGAGAGCTTCAGGGCTTTAATAGGGCTCACCCTTTTGTTCCTTAGTTTTGGATCAAGCCAGTCGGATCCTTATTTGTAACTTCTTGTTTTCTGCTACACCATCCGTGACACAATGCTGATGCCTTCATTGCACCAAAGGCCTAATTTTCATATTAAGAAAAAGTATAATCTCAGGGACTGAGCCACTGAGCCTTAGATGAACAAAAGAAAAATGCTGAAATAATAAGCTGAACCACAGCTATGTGTATATGCAAACAGCTTGATACGGAGGTCACTGGTGAGCTGTAACTTCAAAATTATATATTTTTTCCCAGTGGGACGTCTTTACTACCAGTGTAACCAGGTAACTGCTGGAAATGTGTAGATTGTGGGGGTCCACCTCCCGGGCCAGACTTCCATATTTTTGTACAGGAACACAATGCCTATTTTTATGGGAGAAAAATGAAGCATTAACAAAAAATCTCCATCGATTTTAATGGACATAGGTGGCCTTGTTCTTGAGCAGGATGCATCACTTGCTGAGGACCTCCCTCTATCAGCTCACATGCCCATTCTAGGCAATTAGAAAAGATCATGCACGAGAGCACCATGTTCTGACGTATCAGAGCTTGCATATTCATTGGGTCCACATCCAAAATAAGGTTCAGGACTCTCCTGTGTCCCCTCCCCCATACGAAAGTTCTAATCCATTTTCATTGCCATTTTTCAGGCCGGAAGCTCTCAAAACAGATTTTTTTTTTTTGTTTTTTTACGTCTATACTGAAAACATTCCATACTTAGCAGTTTTGTTTGTGGCATTTTTGCTGTGTTTTCTGGGTATGGCATTTTTTATTTTTTATTTGCATTTGTCCTGGACTATAGGAAAAAATGCCCGAAAATCATTTGTTGAATGTTAAACAGTGATAGACGACACAAAAAAGTTGTGTACATTGACACATCAGTGATTCACGGACAGCACACGTTCCCATTTTTTTTTTATGTGTTTATCCACACATCAGTGTTTTAGCACGGTCCGTGATTTTAGCACGCATCCATCACGCCCATTATAGCCTAAGGGCCCGTGCCAAAACGCAACACTGAGGCCATCCGTTTTTTTTTTGTTTACAGACCATTAGGAGGAGATGCTATGGAAATTTATTTTCAGCTGTGCAGTGTCAGTGAAACACGGATGACACATGGAGAGAAAAAAAAAACTACACACGGACCAAATACGGATCCTTCACAGATGAATCACCGACCACCCTATCCCGGATTTAGACATGGACGTGTGTATGAGGCATAATTTGTGGCCCTTACACGTTCCTGTTTAGTGCAGAAATTAACTTGCTTGGCTTTGTATGTGACATCTTATAACTATTTCACACCAGGCATCTTCTCCTTCCTTCCCAGTGTTCAGATGGGACTGACATTTCTAAAATATAAATAAAATCTCATTTTGCTTTGAAAAACCTTTTTTTTATTTTATTTTTTATTATATTGGAAATCTCTGAACGCTGGCATCGCACCTGAGCTGAGCACAGCCGTGGATACAAAGGAGGAGAGAAGTATCCGTGCTTCCCTTTTTGGAACAGCTTCTGGCTCGAAAAACTGCCACAAAAGCTGTGTGTGATTCCAGTCTTAAAATTACATTTTTATGTGGTGCTTGATTTCTAAGAACATTTCTGGAGCTGTTTTAGATTTAGATTTTTATAAAGGAAAGTAATTCTAACGACTGTAAACCACATGAGGTTTTGGCTCCTTTCCCTCTGTGGTTGTGGTGGCTTCAGAGCCTCATTTCTGTCATGTATTTATTATACTAGTGATGGCTTAGGGTGGTCTCATTGTATATAATACGTGGTAAGTAGCACATTGTTGCTGAAGTGGATGGCTGCTAAATATTTGTGGTTGAAATGCCCCTTTATACTGGGATCACACATGCAGTTTTTTTGAGCCAAAGCCAGAAATAAATTTAAAGGGAACCTGTCACATTGAACATGGTGTTTGAGCTGCAGGCAGCTTGTCAGAGAGCAGGAGGAGCTGAGCAGATTGTTGTATAGTTTTATGGGAAAAGATTCAGTAAAATTAATCTGAATTCCTGGTCATTGTGGACTTTGAAGTCCTATCAGTGATTGACAGCCTTCCCTCTATGACTGTGTATACAGAGAGAGCTGTCAATCACTGATAGGACCGCCTCTGGGACTACAAAGCCCAGAATGAGCAGGAATCTAAATGAATGAGTTTTACTGAATCTTTTCCTATAAAACTATATCAGTCTGCTCAGCTCCTCCTGCTCTATAACAAGCTGCCTGTAGATTATTTCATGGTTTTTATGGTGGCAGCTTCACTTTAAAAGTAATGGGAAATATAAAGTAAGGACAAGTGGCTTTGGCTCAAAAATCTACATCTCCAGGGAAGGCCTCTTGAACACGACCGTATTTTCTTTCCGTGTCCGTCCTGTTTTTTTTTTTTTTTTTTTTTTTTTTTTTGCGGACCGTATACAGAACCATTAACTTTAATGGGTCCGCATATGTCCGTATTTCTGTCCTGCAAAAAAATAGAACATGTCCTATTATTGTCTGCATTATGGACAAGGATAGGACTGTTCTATTAGGGGCCAGCTGTTCCGTTACGCAAAGTACGGAATGCACACGGACGTCATCCGGATTTTTTGCGGACCGCAAAATACATACGGTAGTGTACAAGAGGCCCAAGTCATCGTTATCAGATCGGTGGGGGTCCAAGCACCGCCACCAATCAACATTTTCCGTCATTCAGATCAGTGGGCGCAGTCCTGCAGTAACCAGCTGGATCCACTACACAGTGGACAGAGCTGTGAAGTTCCGGAGCCAGAGCTACTTTGAAACAGCTGGTCGGCAGAGTGTTTGGTGGGGGTCCGACACACATCTTGATGATTTTCTATCCTGAGGATAGGTTATCAATATAAAATTCCTGGAAAAGAATCTCGAGTAATCTAATGTGTTTCTGTTTCTCCAGCCAGTTTTCATGCGGAAAGACACAAGAACAAGTTTTCAGTGGAGAATCCGTAATCTTCCTTACCCAAAAGAGGTCTATAGTGTGACGGTGGACGAGAAGGAGCGATGCTGCGTTGTACGGACAACTAACAAGAAGTAAGCGGCTCCTTCTCTGCTTTTCTCTGATTCCTTTTCAGGAATTCTCCATTCCCAGTCAGCAGAGAGGTTTTATCATTCACGTAGGTGCAGTATTAAAGAACTGTCAATCTTTTGCAGCATATTTCAGAAAGGGGAGACCTCTGCTTTTATATATTTCTACATTTTCTTACTTTCCACCCCTTTTCCTGAGCTTTGCTGCTGTACAGTCAACACAATCGTAAGCAGATTTCTTGCTTAAAAGTGGTTGCGCCTTCTATTAACGATGATGTGTTTGTAGTTTTATTTATCTCTGCTTTACAAAATCCTTTTTCTTTTTTTGCTTTTCCGTTGATGTAACCTGTATGAGGGTATTGTTATATGCCGTGTGAGTTTTTATTTTATTTTTATGGTACAGTTTTAGGGTACATATAATGTATAGAATTTTCTGTCGGGAGGAAGAATGGGAAAAAAAAGCAGCAATTTGCTGTTGTCTTTTAGGGTCTTCACAATGCCAATGACATGACCATTTATTCTGCACGTCATTACCATTACGGTAATACCAAATTTATATAATGTGGAGGGGATTTGGCATATCTCAACCATTCTCCATGTACTGTAACTCGTTGTGGTAAAATCTGCAGCATATCTACCATGTCTAAATTCATCCTTATCGTTTCTTGGTCACATAAGCCGACCATGTCAGCAACTGATGCCAACTCTTTATGAATGCATTAAGCTATGTTCACATCTGCATCGGGCCCTCTATTGCAGACTGCAATCATGGACACCTCTGAGGAACCTGGCAGAGCCTGCTTCTGGTATCTGGCAAACACTTTAAAGAGCGTGTCTGACCATCATCCATCTCCTCTGAAACTCCCTTACACATGCATGCTTGGCAGATCATGCACGTTTTCTCAGTGGGAATAGGGCAGAGAGCCAATAGCAGACATCTCTGGCAGTGGCTTATCTCCCCTGAGCAAGAAGGGTTCAGACCCGTTGAAAGCCAACAGCTTTTGATACTTCTCCTCCCTGCCATTTGGAAAGATTTAGGAGGCCCCCATACACATTAGATGGCCCTTTGATCGCACCGAAATTGGCAGGTTTGACCACCTGCAGCCAGTGGGTCCATCAGGCACCTTTGATATTTGCTGTGCAATGGATTGGGCAGAGTGTCACAAAGCAGATATGAACACAGCCTTATGTAAGTACTGATCTAGACAAGCCACAGAGATATCTTCCCGGTGTGTTTCTGACACTACAGAATTCTGGATCTATTCACTGCAGATACCTAAACACTGCTGAGCTTACACTTTCTGGGATGATCTGATACGTGTAGAATGTATTTACCACCAGATCATTATGCACATTTGTCCTTGAAGCAATAGAGGGCGCTGTTGGAGAGGATGCCAAGTAAAGAGCTCTGCTACCAATGCAGCTTGTGAATCTATAAAGGATAGCCCTTATTGCCATGACTCGCACTGTACCAGTAACAATACTAACAATCGTTTTGTCACCAACATGTTTTGCAGCGCTTTATAATTGAGGAAACTAAAAACAAGCAAACAAGACAAAAGGAGAGACATACCACATCAATAAGAGCTTACAATCTATAAGAGAGAGAATCCTGCCTATAAGAGCTTACACTTCACAGGAGTGATGACCCTGCTCATAAAAGCTTACACTACAGATGAGAGGTCACTGCCCGTGAGAGGGTACTTTCTACAGGAGAGAGGTCACTGCCCATCAGAGCTTACACTCTCTATGGGTGAGAGGTCACTGCCCATAAGAGGGTACACTCTACAGGAGAGAGGCCTCTACCCATAAGAGGGTACACAAGTGAGTACACTCTGCAGGAGAGAGGCCCCTTCCCATAAGAGGGTACACTCTACAGGAGAGAGGCCCCTTCCCATAAGAGGGTACACTCTACAAGAGAGAGGCCCCTGCCCATAAGAGGGTACACTCTACAAGAGAGAGGCCCCTGCCCATAAGAGGGTACACTCTACAAGAGAGAGGCCCCTGCCCATAAGAGGGTACACTCTACAAGAGAGAGGCCCCTGCCCATAAGAGGGTACACTCTACAAGAGAGAGGCCCCTGCCCATAAGAGGGTACACTCTACAAGAGAGAGGCCCCTGCCCATAAGAGGGTACACTCTACAAGAGAGGAGGCCCCTGCCCATAAGAGGTACACTCTACAAGAGAGAGGCCCCTGCCCATAAGAGGGTACACTCTACAAGAGAGAGGCCCCTGCCCATAGAGGGTACACTCTACAAGAGAGAGGCCCCTGCCATAAGAGGGTACACTCTACAAGAGAGAGGCCCCTGCCCATAAGAGGGTACACTCTACAAGAGAGAGGCCCCTGCCCATAAGAGGGTACACTCTACAAGAGAGAGGCCCCTGCCCATAAGAGGGTACACTCTACAAGAGAGAGGCCCCTGCCCATAAGATGGGTACACTCTACAAGAGAGAGGCCCCTGCCCATAAGAGGGTACACTCTACAAGAGAGAGGCCCCTGCCCATAAGAGGGTACACTCTACAAGAGAGAGGCCCCTGCCCATAAGAGGGTACACTCTACAAGAGAGAGGCCCCTGCCCATAAGAGGGTACACTCTACAAGAGAGAGGCCCCTGCCCATAAGAGGGTACACTCTACAAGAGAGAGGCCCCTGCCCATAAGAGGGTACACTCTACAAGAGAGAGGCCCCTGCCCATAAGAGGGTACACTCTACAAGAGAGAGGCCCCTGCCCATAAGAGGGTACACTCTACAAGAGAGAGGCCCCTGCCCATAAGAGGGTACACTCTACAAGAGAGAGGCCCCTGCCCATAAGAGGGTACACTCTACAAGAGAGAGGCCCCTGCCCATAAGAGGGTACACTCTACAGGAGAGAGGCCCCTGCCCATAAGTGAGTACACTCTACAGGAGAGAGGCCCCTGCCCATAAGAGGGTACACTCTAGAGGAGAGAGGTCCAATCCCATTAGAGCTTACACCAGAGAGAGGTTCCTACCCAAAAGAGCTTACATTCCACAAGCGGAAGGTCACTGCCAATAAGAGCTTACACTTTACAGGAGAGAGGTCACTGTTCATAAGAGCTTACACTCTACAGGAGAGATTTCACTGCCCATAAGAGCTTACACTCTACAGGAGAGAGGTCACTGCCCATAAGAGCTTAGACTCTACAGGAGAGAGGTCACGGCCCATAAAAGCTTACACTCTACAGGAGAGAGGTCACGGCCCATAAGAGCTTACACTACAGGAGAGAGGCCCATGCTTATAAGAGGGTACACTCTACAGAAGAGAGGTCCAATCCCATTAGAGCTACATTCCACAAGCGGAATGTCACTGCCAATAAGAGCTTACACTCAACATGAGAGAGGCCCCTGGCCATAAGAGCTTACACTCTACAGGAGAGAGGCCCGTGCCCATAAGAGCTTACACTCTACAGGAGAGAGGCCCCTGCCCATAAGAGCTTACACTCTACAGGAGAGGCAGCCCCTGCCCATAAGAGCTTGCACTCTACAGGAGAGGCAGCCCCTGCCCATAAGAGCTTGCACTCTACAGGAGAGGCAGCCCCTGCCCATAAGAGCTTGCACTCTACAGGAGAGGCCCTGCCCATAAGAGCTTGCACTCTACATAGAGGCAGCCCCTGCCCATAAGAGCTTGCACTCTACAGGAGAGGCAGCCCCTGCCCATAAGAGCTTGCACTCTACAGGAGAGGCAGCCCCTGCCCATAAGAGCTTGCACTCTACAGGAGAGGCAGCCCCTGCCCATAAGAGCTTGCACTCTACAGGAGAGGCAGCCCCTGCCCATAAGAGCTTGCACTCTACAGGAGAGGCAGCCCCTGCCCATAAGAGCTTGCACTCTACAGGAGAGGCAGCCCCTGCCCATAAGAGCTTGCACTCTACAGGAGAGGCAGCCCCTGCCCATAAGAGCTTGCACTCTACAGGAGAGGCAGCCCCTGCCCATAAGAGCTTGCACTCTACAGGAGAGGCAGCCCCTGCCCATAAGAGCTTGCACTCTACAGGAGAGGCAGCCCCTGCCCATAAGAGCTTGCACTCTACAGGAGAGGCAGCCCCTGCCCATAAGAGCTTGCACTCTACAGGAGAGGCAGCCCCTGCCCATAGGAGCTTGCACTCTACAGGAGAGGCAGCCCCTGCCCATAGGAGCTTGCACTCTACAGGAGAGGCAGCCCCTGCCCATAGGAGCTTGCACTCTACAGGAGAGGCAGCCCCTGCCCATAGGAGCTTGCACTCTACAGGAGAGGCAGCCCCTGCCCATAGGAGCTTACACTCTACAGGAGAGGCAGCCCCTGCCCATAGGAGCTTACACTCTACAGGAGAGCAGCCCCTGCCCATAGGAGCTTACACTCTACAGGAGAGGCAGCCCCTGCCCATAGAGCTACACTCTACACAGGAGAGGCAGCCCTGCCCACAGGAGCTTACACTCTACAGGAGAGGCAGCCCTGCCCACAGGAGCTTACACTCTACAGGAGAGGCAGCCCCTGCCCACAGGAGCTTACACTCTACAGGAGAGGCAGCCCCTGCCCACAGGAGCTTACACTCTACAGGAGAGGCAGCCCCTGCCCACAGGAGCTTACACTCTACAGGAGAGGCAGCCCCTGCCCATAGGAGCTTACACTCTACAGGAGAGCAGCCCTGCCCATAGGAGCTTACACTCTACAGGAGAGGCAGCCCCTGCCCATAGGAGAGGAGCTTGCACTCTACAGGAGAGGCAGCCCCTGCCCATAGGAGCTTGCACTCTACAGGAGAGGCAGCCCCTGCCCATAGGAGCTTACACTCTACAGGAGAGGCAGCCCCTGCCCATAGGAGCTTACACTCTACAGGAGAGGCAGCCCCTGCCCATAAGAGCTTACACTCTACAAGAGAGGCCCATCTGTAGTCAGCACTGTGGTGGGTTTCTTCATCCACTTCATTACAGATAAGGTTTTTTTCCCACTGGGTATCTGTGCACAGCTGCCTGTACCCGTTATATGTACAGTATACCGGATGAACCTGCGCTTTCGGTAAAACTAACCATGTAATGTGCATGATGGCCCTGCCTTCTCTCCCCCAATGGCAGATGTTGGGAAAGAAGGATCGGGCAGTTGCATTTTAATATGACCGATCCTTTTGTTTTCACTGTCCTTATGAAAGGGGTTGTGCCATAAACTACTTCTCATTTAAAAGTTTATCCCTCTATTATTATTTTTTTTTCAAATTTAGCTCATTTGCAGTTTTCTCTTATCCCCCATGCTTGAATCCTACTTTCTGGTTTGTCATGTCACTGCTGCCCCATCATGCTTTAGGGCAGTGAGATGTGTCCTGACAATCCGATCATGTGACATTGACCAGTTCATTTTCCACCTCCATATATTCAGAATACTCTGTGTAACTGGATTTATAACAGACGCGGCTTGTGCTAATGTCCATCATTTCTCCATCTGTTTGTTCTGTCTGTCTATCCATCCATCCACTGTAACTGCACATAGAGAAGCGGTCATTGAAGGGAAGAAGAGGAAGCGCTGTGAGCATGTGCGTCCTATAATACAAGGCTCCACTACAGGACATACCCAACAGCAACTGACATCGAAACTGATTTGGCACAGGCTGCAATGGAGGGGCTAATAATTTTGGAATAAGGTGGGAGTATTTGGGGTAGGTGATATAACGGCGGCCGGATACATTTATATTAGCGGCACAACCCCTTTAAGAACACCTGCTCACTGGAGGTAGTTGGGAGACGTAGCCTTCATCTGAAAGTTATCTAAGGCTACTTTCACACTAGCGCTTGATCGGATCCGTTCTGAACGGATCCGATCATATTAATGCAGACGGAGGCTCCGTTCAGTACGGATCCGTCTGCATTAATAACTTAGAAAATTTTCTAAGTGCGCAAGATGCCTGAGCGGATCCGTCCAGACTTTCAATGTAAAGTCAATGGGGGACGGATCCGCTTGAAGATTGAGCCATATGGTGACCTCTTCAAGCGGATCCGTTCCCATTGACTTACATTGTAAGTCTGAACGGATCCGCTCGCCTCCGCACGGCCAGGCGGACAGCTGAACGCTGCAAGCAGCGTTCAGCTGTCCGCCTGTCCGTGCGGAGGCGAGCGGAGGCTGAACGCCGCCAGACTGATGCAGTCTGAGCGGATCCGCGTCCATTCAGACTGCATCAGGGCTGGACGGAGGCGTTTGGGTCCGCTCGTGAGCTCCTTCAAACGGAGCTCACGAGCGGACCGACGAACGCTAGTGTGAAACTAGCCTTATGTGTAATAATGAACAAAGGCCTGCAAGCTCTTTGCACTGGCTAGTAGAGTGAGAGCTGATTATGGGGCCCCATAAGCCCTTATGTACCCCCTATATAACTGGCATCATTCAGGGCAAGCTATGTTGGTGAGGGTCTTGCAGACCTGATGGAGGAGGCAGATGGGAAGCAGTCTGTGCTAAGACCATTCTCGGGGCTCTACCTTCATCCATTTTAGTTTTCTGTATTCCTGCTAGAACACGCTTTAAAAGGAAAATAAAACTGACTAATGCAGGCTGGTGGAGTGCGAGGCGGCCGGCATGTCTCGGCACCTCTCCCGTTATCAGCTCTAACAATGTACCAGATATATTAATTGTAAGGAACGCTCATTCATTGGATTACTTGCTCAGTTCCTCCCTGTCCCAACCAAAGTTCTGTGCTTTGTATAGTCTTTTTATCTAGCATTGAGGAGTTAACACTTCTTTAACATGTCTTTGTGTTCATCTAATCTCTGCTGTTTAACCTTTGACATCTCCCTTATTATCCACGTCTGCCACCTTTGCCAAATACCAAGAGGAGCTACATCACAGGAAACTTTAATCTCTGTCAGAGCACATTCTGCACCCGGTCTCTCTCCTCGTTTTCTGAGTGCATCTCCACTGGGCATGTAATGGTATCTGTTTTAGATGACGGCTGCCGAACCCCAACTTTCTAAAGAGGGAACTTCTGGAAAAAATAAAATAAAAAAAGTCAACTCAAGGGAAATGAGAGCTTTCTAAAACTGATGGACCTGAATGTCTTTTACCTGGCACTAAAGTAAAATCTGGACCACGAAGAGCAGTTTACCTGAGTTTTGCTATGGTAAATCTGAATCCAAGATGTAAAGTTTATGATTATTGAAATCCTGTATATGCAACCAGTAGGGTTAATGGTGCCTTAAGGTTCCTTATAGGATTGAGCGCAGTCTATACAATGTCTTGGTATGTAAGTGTAGACATTCTTGCCACATGACTGCCCTCCCTTCACACTCTTTGAGAAATCACAGACCTATCAGCTGTCTAAAATATCTTCCTCCACGTCTGATACCACAAACGTGAGGGAACAGCCAGTCACTTGCTGAGATTCCTGTTCGTCTTTTAGTGAACCAGTGAGTGCCATTTGACTGGCCTCACACAGGGAGTAGGGTGAATTCGGACACTGAAGATTGCTTGAGAAAATCCGCAGCAAGTTACAGTATAGAGCATGTGGATGGGGTTTCAAAAATGTAGTGGAAAAAAAGATCTCATTATATCGTTTCAGTGTAGAGAGGTGCAAAGAGGTGTCTCCCAAGAAAGAGAACATCTAATCAGCGCCACCTATTGGCAGTGACTCTGAGTAAAGATCCGACTTTCCAACAAGTCTTGAGATTTGACAGGAGAATATAGCCAAACCAGATATCCATCCGTAGACAGCTTCTTCGGGGTGTTTGCCCCTCATCAGTACAGAGTAAGATTCTGGTTGGCTCAGGGAGATACCTTGGAAGTGGCTTAAGCAGGGTGCTGAATCTACTTAGAGACCAGTCCGATATGGAGACTTACTGGCAATGCACCATGGGAAATGAATATGCAAAGAGGTATATCTCAAGAAAGAGAACCATCTCATCAGGAAGTTGCTCCCTATGAGTCACGATCCGATTTTCCAAGCTTAACCCCGTTCCAAGACATCACACTCAGCCAGACTCCTACTCCATACTGATGAAGGGCAAGCACCCAAAAACAGCTGCACACGGATGGATATCTGGCTTTACAATATTCCCTTGTCAAATCCCGAGGCTTGTTGGAAAGTCAGATCTTGATTCATAGGAGGACACTTTCAATAAATGGCACTGGCAAGATGGTCCTTTTTCTTGGGAGATACCTCTTTGCACCTTCATTTCCATTAAGCATTGCCAATAAGTCTCCATACCCTGGAATACTTCCAGGAAGTCTCCATACCAAGAAGACACAGCACCCTGCCTAAGAGTATGGAGGTGAAATCCATGGTCAATCTGCAGCAAAATCCAATGAGATCTACAGCAGAAATGTTCCACCATGTGTGGATAACAGTCCCTAGAACCGCTCCCAGGATAACAGCCAGTTTTTAAAACTAGACTACTATGGCACATGCGCCCCCTATCTGTGAAACTGGGCCTACCCTCCTGCGCCCTCTTTATGTGGTTGACTTCTAATTCCCGTCTTCTCTGATTTCAGATATTATAAGAAGTTTTCTGTTCCTGACCTAGACCGATGCCAGCTGGACCTGAGCGAGAATGCCATAAGTATTGCCCATGCCAATAATACTTTAATTATCACTGTAAGTATTGACAAATATATGTATTAATCTCTGTTCTCATCCTGTGTACCCCAGGGCCTACATGCCCCATTATACCACCACTGTCCTCTTGCTTTTCCTAGGTAGCTCAGCGCATGAGCTTAGCTTTCATGTAATAAGTTTGAGTAGAGGGTACTTGCACGAGATACATTTGGGGATTGCCTTTTATTTAATAAACTAGACATTAAGCCCGTTACAATAACGGGCGCTAGAACAGTAGTGCATAAACATTAGTAGGAACAGTCTATATTAAATGGCAAGGGAAATGACCACACTGGCTGGTGGCAGAGACTGGCGGCTGTGGCTGAGACTGTTATCACAGACTGGTAGCTGTTTTTTGTGAAGTAAGGTGATAAAAAATAGCTTTTTTGGCAAATTTTTTTATTTTATTTTTTTACGGTATTCACCAGACGGGTTGAATCACATGCTATTTTTTATAGAGCAGGTTGTTACGGACACAGCGATCCCTAAAAATGTGCCTTTTTTATTTTAGTTTACACAATAAAAGCATTTTTGAAAAAGAAAATCTTGTTTTTGTGTTTCCATTTTCTGAAAGCCATATTTTTTTTATTTTTTGGGCGATTGTTTTAGGTATGGTCTAATTTTTTTGCGGGATGAGATGACTGTTTAATTGGTACCATTATGGGGCACATATGACTGATTGCTTGGCATTACACTTTTTGTGATGTAAGGGGATAAAAAATTGCTTTTTTGGCACATTTTTTATTATTTTTTTATGGTGTTCATTAGATGGGTTGGATCACATGCTATTTTTATAGAGCAGGTCGTTACGGACATGATGATACCTAATATGTGCATTTTTTTACTTTATTTTATTCAATAAAAGCATGTTTGAAAAAAAAATATCGTTTTTGTATCTCCATTTTCTGAAAGCCAATTTTATTTTATTTTTTTGGACGATTGGCTTATGTAGGGGCTTATGTTTTGTGGGATCAGGTCATGATTTAATTTGTGCTAATTTTGGGTACATATGACTCTTTTTATCACTTTTTATACAATTTTTTTGGGAAGTGCGGTGGGCAAAATTGCAATTCCATCATAGTTTTTCTTTTCTTTTTTCTTTATGGTGTTCACTATGAGGTAAAAGTAACATGATCCTTTTAAAGATCAGGTCCTTACAGACTCGGCGATACCAAACATGTTTAGTGTTTTTTATTTTTTACATTTTTAACCATATAGGAAGTTTTTTTTTTTTTTTTTTTTTTTTTTTTTTTACTCAGACCCACTTGGTTCTTGAAGATCCAGTGGGTCTGATGGCTTACAATACACTGCAGTACACTATAGTGTACTGCAGTGTATTAAACTCACACTAAGGCTACTTTCATACTTGCGTTCGGAGTGGATCCGTCTGGAGCCTTCAAACAGAACTCACAAGCGGAGCCCCGAACGCTAGTGTAAAAGTAGCCTAAGCCTGATCAGGCTTAGATATACCACAGCAAGCCAGATGCGCGCTCTGCATCTTGAAAGGGGGAGCGGGGGTGTCGTGTGCGGGAGGCATTAACCCTTCAAGCATCGGGCCACTGCCAGGGCAGAGCAGCGCCCCGATGGTTAGGCCCTTCCAGACAGCGGTCCCTAAGGATCGCGGCATGGAAGGGGTTAAACGGCCGACATCGGTGTCGGACGTTTCAAGCAGAGTGTTAGCTTTACATTACAGCTAACACTCTGCCCGCTGCCGCTCTGCCATCCTGAAAGGGGGGGGGGGGGAGTGCTGTGCAGTCAGGCTGCAGGGAAACTTGTGTGGAGTGCTGATTGGACGCCGCGCTGCGCATGCCCAGTGCAAAACTGGTGACACACAGTGCACTCACACAGGGATTTTATTATATTACATTGCTGTATAAGAGATTTGAGCCCCAAAATTTTATCCTCGATAATGTAAATTAGGAATATTTTATTAAAGGGTTTTCCTAGTAGTTAAATATTGATGACTTATCCTTAGTATAGACTGTCAATATCTGATTGGTGTGGTCCACCTTCCGGCACCCTTGCTGATCAACTGAGCACTGCAGCCTCTTCATAGTATGCCAAACACAGCACCGTACATTGTGTAGTGGCTGAATTTGGTATTGTAGCTCAAAAGGCCATGACATCAAAGGCCAAAAAGGAGGCCTCAGCATTTGCAGAAGCACCACAGTCCCTTCCAACAGCCGATTTCCGGGAGCGCATGGAGTCAGACCCTCACCTATCTGATATTTATAACGCAGACTGAGGATACATCATGGATGTTATGGGGTTTTCGATAATTTTTATATTGATGGCCTATCCTCAGAATAGGCCGTCAGTATCTTATCCTTAGGTGTCCAACATTCTTCACCCCCCCCCCCCCACTGATCAGCTGTTCTGCAGTAACCCTGTCCATTGTGTAGTGGATGTGGCTGGATACTGGAAGCAGTGCTGTGGGAACCGATTCTGTCCATTACACAGTGGACAGCGCTGTGTAGTTCTGGTGCTGCTGCAGAACAGCTGATTGTCAACGGTGCGGAGTGTCTGACTCCACCGATCAGATACTGATGGTCCACCCCCCCCCGCAACAGCAATTTCCAGAGGAGGTGGAGCTTCATGCGAGCGCTGCTTCCTCTTCATTACACTACTTGTTGTCCCCTTTGTAGCGGTGGTGTAGTGTAATTACAAGTACTCCATTCAAGTGAATGGAGTGAGTACTTGTATTACACTGCACTTCCAAGAGGACGGGCAGTATAATGAAGAAGAAGCAGCGATTGCATGGAGCGCCACCTCCTTTTCAAAAAGCTGATCAGTGAGGGGGGGTGCAGGTGTCGGACCACCGCCATTCAGATATTGATGACTTATCCTGAGGATAGGTTGTCAATATAAACTGCCTGCACTACCCTTTTAGGTGCCGGAAAAGCCCATAAACCATAAGCATGACAATTACGCAGTCCTGGTTATTTTGTGATCTGCTCTCCGCTCTGGATTTCTTCAAGCCTAATTCACATTAGCAGCAGAAAAGATTTGGAGGCTCAGATCTCTGCTATATGGGATTGTATATAATGAAAGTGGTGTAGAATTGCCTAGAGGACCTGTACACCCCACTATGTTCATTTCATACCAAGAAACATGGTGATAGGTTCTCTTTAAGTCACTGAAGTTTGCTACCAAAATTGAAAAAGTGCAGATGTGCGTGCTGCACATATGTTCAGTGACTTCATGCCAATGACTTGCATTGCTGTTTGGGGGATTTTGGTATGTGTCAAAAGTGCTTCTTCCACCAAAAATAAAACTGCTCGTTACAAGCTCTTTACTGCTGTCACTTTCAGCCTGTCCTGTAAAACAGAGAATCGCATGTCTTAAACAAGTCGTAAGGGTTAAGGCCTCACAGGCTTCCTTGTACAAAATGTGCTGGGTGTCACAATAAACGATTTACAGATGCTGTCACCATGAAATGCACAACTGAAACCATTTTACACTGTTAAAGGATTAGAGGATTGCGGCTTCCTTCCTAAAACAGCGCTACGCCTGTCCACAGGACGCATCTAGTATTCAGACACAACCCCTAGACAAGTACGGTGCTGATTCTGGAAGAGATCCATTATAATTTACTGGCCTGTGCTAATTAGTTACATATCTGCATGAACACAATTGTGCCCAAATTTAGGACATGGGAACCAAGGTCCCAACAACAAGTGACTTTTTCCAGGGGCTGATGATCATGAAAAGCTGTCTTTTAGTAGGAGAACAGAAGCTGAAGCAAATTACTGATACCTTAAGGTCTCTTTAGACGGGACAATACAGCAGGCGATTCCTTCCCGGCAATCGTCTGCCAGTCAGCGGAAGAGACCGCCGCATTTACATGCAGCGACCTTCTCAACAGTATGGGGGGATCGCTAATGCCATCGCTCGTCCCCATACAGACTCGTTCTTTGCTGGCAGCAGACCCTGTTTGCACCATGATCATTTTTGTTTCCGCACAATTGAGTGGCATCTTTACCCCGCCAGATATTCACCGTTCCTATGAATGCTCGTTAGCGATTATCTGGCGTGTAAAGGGCACTTTACAGTCAGAGTCCTGCAATCATTTATGTATTTCGCACCAAAATGTCTGGGAGCTGTGTTCTACAGAATTGGGTTTGTACCTGAAGTGGAAGCGGGGCTATTGAGACAGAGGAAAGAATACATCAAAAGTAAAGGGGTTGTCTCATGGTAGGGCGAGTTCATACAGAGTTTTTACTGGTGTGGATTTTGCAGCAGAAGCCGCATAGAATTCACAGCATAAACCCTATGGTTTCTGCCACAGATCTGCTTGTGGCTTTAGCCCCTTTAAGCGGTGCTAATCCACAAGTGATCACCTATCAGTGTCCCTCCTTGGTAGACTTTTTCTGTGTGGGTAAGAAAAAAAAATGCAGTATGGGTAAGCCTTAGACAACCCATTTTACAACTGAAGCAGCCCGTATTGACTGGGGAAGCTGAGACTGATTTACATTTCCCCTAAAGTGCTGAGTTGAGTCCACATAAGTGAGAGACGTTTCGGTGGCAGCTCTCCAATCTTGTTAATATAGTGGGACCCCTGTGACATTCCTCCATCTATGACGTACCTATGGTCCAGTCTCTGTCACAAGAGATTAAAGGGATTGTCTTTTCTCAACAGCTATCCTGCTCTCCCTTTTTCCAGACACTGCAACCAGTCATGCTTTTCCTCTGCAGCAGCCACTGCAGCGGAAGTAGTATTTTGTGTCCTTTTTATACAAGTTCCCCTGATTGGTAACTGAACTACACTACCTGTTGAAATGGATCTATCAGCAGTTTTGACCATGCTGAACTGCTGACAGCTCTAAGAAAGGGCTGGGGAAAGCAGGAAAAACTGTTTTTATTAACAAGAGTAGTGAGAATGTGAAGTTTTATTCTGCTAGATTTTGCTTCTGCAGTTGAACAGGAGGTAGGTCTCAGTATGAAACTCTTCACAGCTCCCCCCCTCTGAGTGGCAGCTGTAGTGGTCTACTGGTTGGATGTTACAGCTGTCAGTCAGAAGGGAGGGCCCGTGAAGCAGCTCAATGCAGAGAGCACTTAACATTAAAGCTCTGCCCTGAGCACATGCAGGAACAGAACCAAGCAGAATAAAATATTCCCACTACTCCTGATGAGAAAAGCTCCACAAAGGTTTAGCTTTTACTGTGCTCCCCAGCGCCCGCACAGTACTGTCAGCAGTTTAGCATGGTCTAATCTGCTGACAGAATCCCTTTAACAACAGCTCAGGCATGTACAGAACACAGGCTAAAAAAAAATCTACAATCAGAAAACTAAAAAGATCAGGAAAAAAGATTATCAATATCTGGTTTTACTTACAACGCATTTAGAAAATCTTCAAACTATTTCACTTGTTTTGCTTTTGTTATGTTGTGGCCTTGTGCTAAAATACAACAAAACTCAAGTTTCCCCCATCATTCTGCACTCAATACTGCATAATAAGTAAGTGAAAACTGAATTTTAGAAATCTTTGATTATTAAAAAGGAAAAACTGACATAAGTATTCAGGCCCTATACTCAAGATGTAGTTGAAGCACCTTTTGGCAGCGATTACACCCTCCAGTCTCAAGCTCTGTCAGGTTGGATGGGAACCTTCGGTGGACAGGCATTTTCAGGTCTCTCTAGAGATGTTCAATTGGGTTCAAGTGAGGACTCCGGCTGGGCCACTCAAGGACATTCACAGAGTTTTCCCTAAAGGTCCCTTTACACAGGACGACAGAGCAGCAGATTGTCAGGAAGGAGGCGTTCATTCCCGACAATTACCTGCTTTTACATGCAGCGCTCTCCACCACAGTATGGGGAGGAGCGATTTTGTTGTTTGCCAGCAGCCGATCGTGTTTACACAGCACAATCTGATTGAATTACCCGATGAACGAGCATTTCACTAGTAATCGGCGGTACATTTGCACTGTCTAAAAATCGCTAACGAGCATTCCTATGAAGGCGCGTTAGCGATTATCTTTGGGATTCTTGGCCCTTGTAAAGGGCCCTTAAGCCACTTGTGTGGTCTTGGCTGTGTGCTTAAAGTCATTGTGTTGTTAGGTGAACCTTTAGCCCAGTCTGAGGTCCAGAGCACTCTGGATCAGGTTTTCATTAAGAATATCTTTGTGCTTTGCTCCATTCAACTTTCCATTAACTCTGACTAGTCCCCTTGTCCCAGCCTCTGTAAAACACCCCAAAGCATAATGCTGCCACCGCCATGCTTCACTGTAGATATGGCATTGGGCAGTTCACGAGCAGTGCCTGGTTTTCTCCTGACCTGATGCTTCGAAATGAGGCCAAAAGGTTCAGTCTTGGTTTCATCAGACCAAAGAATCCTTTTTCTCACAGTCTGAGAATCCTTTAAGTGCTTTTTTGCAAATTCCAAGCCGTGTCTTTTACAGAGGATAGGCTTCTTTCTGGCCACTTACCCTAAAGCCTATTTTTATGGAATGCTGCAGTGATGGCTGAAGTTTCTCCCATCTGCACACAGGATATTTCGAGCTCAGCCATCGTGACGATTGAGTTCTTGGTCACCTCTTACCAAGGCCCTTGTCCCCCAATTATATGGTTCAGTGGGGCAGCCAGCTCTAGGAAGAGTCCCAGTTGTTCCAAACTTCTTCCATTTAAGAATTATGGAGGCCACTGTGCTCTTGGAAACTTTCACTGCAGCAAAAGGTATTTTATTTTTATTTTTTTGTACCCTTCTCCAGATTTGTGCCTCCTGTCTCTGAGCTCTACAGGCAGTGCTTTCCTCCTCATGGCTTGGTTTTTGCTCTGGTATGCATTGTCAGCTGTAAGACCTTTCCAAATCATGTCAAATCAACTGAATTTGATTGGAGTCCACTGTGGTAAAGTGTAGAAACATCTCAAAGACGATCAAGAGAAATTGTAGCCCCCCCAGAGCTAAATTTTAGGTGTCAGCAAAGTATCTGAATACGTATGTCCATGCAAAACTTTAGTTTTTCCTTTTTAAATAAATCTGCAAAAAAATTCTGTTTTCACTTTTCCATTATGGGCTATTGAGTGCAGATTGATGGAAGAAAACTAAATTTTAATTTAGCACAAGATCTCAACATAACAATAAAGTGAAAGGGTCTGAAGACTTTCTGAATGCATTGTAATGAAAAAAAAATTCTAGGTAGGACTCGGGAGACAGCAACAGAGCAAAGACACCACAAAGAAACACATTCTTCACGGTTACACTAAGGGTGTTCACACATGCCAGATTTGTTCCAGAAGTTTCTCTGACCACCCTGTCTCCTTAGTGGGGCTTGCAGAAATCCATGAACTTCAGGTAAATGGAACTGATCTGGAACAGATATGCGACTTGTGAATGTCCCTTGTGAGTGTTAGAAGTCACAGTCTGCATTTTGCCTGTGGACCAGCAGACACAGGTGGTCCTAAAACAGTCTGCGGACACTGCACTCAATTTGATTTTCTGCATCTTTTTTACTTTCCTATTGAAACGTTTGTGATAATATTGTCTCCAATAAGAGTCATAATTCCACTGATTCTCTCTGTCCAATCTATCTGCATTTTTAAAGATATTGAGGATTGCACCTTCAATGATTCGTTTTTTTCTTTTTCACAGTACCAGAAACCGAAGGAGGTTCTCGCTGTAGAAGAAGAATTACAGAAGGAACTGAAATCTATGAAGTCCAGTTCTGAAGGGGATGTTGAGTGCAAAACTCAGTGAATTGTGAAAAGTCTTCATTATCTTTCTAGTTTTGTATTTAAAAAAATAAATGTGTATCATAAGTACGTCTGACTTTTCAGTATGTATGAGACCACCCCCCCCCCCCCCAATCGCTACTCCTTTCCATATAATTTGGTAATTGGACTTTCACTTTCAGTGGAAAACGCCCATATCATACATGTAAGGTTAATGGATGAGAGGACATGGTTTTATGTGTCAGTATTAATCCCTTGTAGACCCTCTTTCAGGAAAGGCGGCTTAATGGCTCCAATTTAAATTTATAAAAGTGCCATGTAGATTATAGTAACATTTAACAGACCAACCTTATAGACCTGCAGATTATACAGTGATTCATGAACGCTTAGACTTCAGGACGAATGTGCTAGGATAGTGTTTTAGATGACTCAAGAAAATATATTGTGATATTTGTGTCAAAAATTTCCAGACAGACTGAAGGTAAGATAGAAACCATAAGGTTGAGTTGAAGTCGAACTTGAGGAAGTAGCAACCATCCATGAACAATGCTCCATTTAACCAGAAATGAAAATTTCCCGTTGCTTCAAAATTCACTTGCATAGAAATCTGTTGTTCCCTTGCAAGATTTGTCATTGTCTTCTCATTCAAAACCCTGTGTGTGCCCAATTTAATGTCCGAGCTGCAGAATGGTCTCTTGGGCTTCTATCTCACTGGTGATTACATCAGCATTTTTATTATTTTGAGTTGGTGTGTATGTCGTTCCATTGTAATGTCAATTCTGCTTCCTATACAGTGCAACAAAATACACGACTGTTGAAAGAAAAAGTAAGTGTACCCTTTGGAATGACCTGAATTTCTACGTTGATTACTAATGAAGTGTGGTCTGATCGTTATCCAAGTCACAATTATAGACAAACACAATGTAACTAAACTGACAACGCAATGTTCCTGTCTTTTAAGCTCAATGGGTAAACATCCACAACGCAGGGAGAAAAAGTAAAAACTCCCTTCTGATGAGCTCTCAAAAAGCTAATTGGCAAAAAGTGTTTAGGCTTCAGTTATTTGGTCAGTTATTTCCATCAGTTAGGCCTCATGCACACGACCGTTGTGTGCATCCGTTGTTCCGTTTTCCGTGATTTTCTGCGGACCCATTGACTTTCAATGGGTCAGTTGAAAACTCGGAAAATGCACCTTTTGTCATCCGCGTCCGTGATCCATGTTTCCTGTCCGTCAAAAAAATATGACCTGTCCTATTTTTTTGATGGACAACGGTTTACGGACCCATTCAAGTCAATGGGTCCGTGAAAAAACACGGAGGCACACAAGATTGCCATCCGTGTCCGTAGGCTACTTTAGCACAGACGGATCCGCAGATCCGTCTGCATACAGCTTTTTCAGAGCTTAGTTTTCAAATCGTGAAAACTCAGATCCGACAGTATATTCTAACACAGAGGCGTTCCCATAGTGATGGGGACGCTTCAAGTTAAAAATATACTAAGAACTGTGTACATGACTGCCCCCTGCTGCCTGGCAGCACCCAATATCTCTTACAGGGGGCTGTGATCTGCACAATTAACCCCTTAGGTGCTGCACCTGAGGGGTTAATTGTGCGTATCATAGCCCCCTGTAAGAGATCAGGTGCTGCCAGGCAGCAGGGGGCCAGACCCCCCTCCCTCCTCAGTTTTAAATTCATTGGTGGCCAGTGCGGCCCCCCCTCCCTCCCTCTCCTGTATTAAATTCATTGGTGGCCAGTGCGGCCCCTCCCTCCCCTGTATTGAATTCATTGGTGGCCAGTGCGGCCCCCCTCCCTCCCTTCCCTGTATTAAATTCATTGGTAGCCAGTGCGGCCCCCCCCCCCTCCCTCCCTCCCCTGTATTCAATTCATTGGTGGCCAGTGCGGCCCCCCCCCTCCCTCCCTTCCCTGTATTAAATTCATTGGTGGCAAGTGCGGCCTCCCCTCTTCCCCCCCCCCCCCCCCCCCATCATTGGTGGCAGCGGAGAGTTCCGATCGGAGTCCCAGTTTAATCGCTGGGGCTCCGACCGGTAACCATGGCAACCAGGATGCTACTGCAGTCTTGGCTGCCATGGTTACTTAGCAATAAATACAAGCATTATACTTACCTGAAGAGCTGCGATGTCTGACCGGCCGGGCGCTCCTCCTACTGGTAAGTGACAGGTCTGTGCTATAAGCAATGCGCCGCACAGACCTTTCACTTACCAGTAGGAGGAGCGCCCGGCCGGTCACAGACAGCGCAGGTAAGTATAATGCTTCTAAAATTGCTAAGTAACCATGGCAGCCAGGACTGCAGTAGCGTCCTGGTTGCCATGGTAACCGATCGGAGCCCCAGCGGTTAAACTGGGACTCCGATCGGAACTCTCCGCTGCCACCAATGATGGGGGGGGGGGGGGGAGTCCGCACTGGCCACCAATGAATTTAATACAGGGGAGGGAGGGGGGGGGGCCGCACTGGCCACCAATGAATTTAATACAGGGAAGGGAGGAAGGGGGGGCCGCACTGGCCACCAATGAATTTAAAACTGAGGAGGGAGGGGGGGCCGCACTGGCCACCAATGAATTTAAAACTGGGGAGGGAGGGTGGTCTGGCCCCTGCTGCCTGGCAGCACCTGATCTCTTACAGGGGGCTATGATACGCACAATTAACCCCTCAGGTGCTGCACCTGAGGGGTTAATTGTGCGGATCACAGCCCCCTGTAAGAGATCGGATGCTGCCAGGCAGCAGGGGGCAGTTATGTCCACAGTTCTTAGTATATTCTAACTTGAAGCGTCCCCATCATCATGGGAACGCCTCTGTGTTAGAATATACTGTCTGATCTGAGTTTTCACGATGTAACTCAAATCCAATGGTATATTCTAACATAGAGTGATGGGGACGCTTCAAGTTAAAATATACCATCGGATTGGAGAAAACTCCGATAGGGACTCCTGACTTTACATTGAAAGTCAATGGGAGACGGATCCGTTTTCAATTGCACCATATTGTGTCAACGTCAAACGGATCCGTCCCCATTAACTTGCATTGTAAGTCAGGACGGATCCGTTTGGCTCCGCACGGCCAGGCTTTCCTCCTTCATGTCTGGTGATCCTCCAAAAATCACGGAAGACACACGGAAGAAAAAACGGATACGGATCACGGAACAACGGAACCCCGTTTTGCGGACCGTGAAAAAGTACTGTCGTGTGCATGAGGCCTTATTGTGAGCCAAAACTTAGTGTAGGTCAAAAACACAGAACAGGTGCAGCTATTTTCATTATACCTTATCTCTGAGTAGGCTTTACTACTGGTTTTGGCCCATGATAACTGATGCAAATAACTGAAGTGTGAACTTAAAGAGGTTTTCTGGGACTTTCTGGGATTTTGGCTACCTATCCTCAGGGTACAGTGTCAGATGGGTGCAGTGAGATCCAGAAGAATGAGTAGAGTGTGGTCACTGTTGCATTTGGCTGTCAGGAAGTCATTTGTAACTTTGGTAAGGGCTGTTTCTGTAGAGTGAAGAGGACAGAAACCACTGCAAGGGGTAAAGGAAAGAGCAAAGAGATAGAGGATGAGGTGAGAGTAGACCAGGCTCTCCAGAAGTCTAGAGATAAAGGAGAGATGTTTTTTTCAGTAACTGGGTTATACCATGTTTGAAAGGGGAGGGAAAGATACCAGGAGAGAGAGGGGTTCATAATTTTAGTTAGGTAAATGGTGACAGCTGTGGAGAGACTGGAGGAGGTGTGAGGGAATAGGATCAGTAAATGCATGTTGTAGGGCGAGAAAAAGAGAGGAGTCTAGAGACTTCTTCTTTGACTAGGTCAAATGTAGAAGGAGAACCAGAGCAGCTGTAGGAGGGAAAGGAGTTGATGATGCTTAGAGACTGGGAACGAATTTAATGCCAGATGTTTTCAATTTTCTCTTTGAAGCAGGTGGCCAGATCTTCAGCATAGAGGTCAGTGATGGCGGCATGTACTTGAGGAGGTAGTGAAAGGTGTCCAAATATTTTTTGGGGATTATTTGATAATGAGGAGAAAGGGTTGTGAAATAGGCCTGTATTGTGAGGTGGAGGGAACAGTTGTAGGTCCTTATTATAAACTTATAATGGAGGAAATCTGTTGCATGAGAAGGAAGACACTGCTATCCCCCAAAAAAAAAAAATTCACTAGAGAAACTAGGGAGAAGTTTTTCGCTGCACTGTGGTATTTGTCTGCCACTTCTTGAAGGGTATTTGATGTTCCACTGTGGTGTTCGTTAGGAGCTGCTTGAGAACAAGTATGTGCTGCACTTTGTTGCTGCTAGGTGGATTTGTTGACACCATGCAGTAATATTTGTCACATGGCGTCATCATGGATTAGTGAGATGAGAACTGAAACATAAGTATTTAGGTGAAGGTATATAAAAGCTCACTAAGCCTTTTTTACTTCTACAAATAATTGTATACGTATAATTTTTTGAATGTATGGGAAGTTAGACTTTATTCTGTGAACTAAAATGTTCCTATATCACTTACTGATTGTATTTGCAGTAGTACAGTACAACCAATTTTTCTGTATTAAAAAGGGGAAATAATGTAGGTCTTACTATGTTTCAGATGTAAAATGCTCTCCATTCGCATCCTGTAAACATAATGTAGGTTTCTTGCTCCAAAAAGAGGGACCTGCCCCTCGTGTGCCCTTTCCCCTTGGTGAGGCCAGAGTAGAAAGAATTTGAGAATCTTTGAACTAAAAAATGGTTGAAAAAGATTTATGTGTTGGAAGGCCAAGTCGGGGTTTGGACCTTAACCTTTTCGAGATGCTGTGGCATGACCTAAAGGGGGCTGTGCATACAAGGTATCCCAGAGATATTTATGTACTGAAATACATTAATAGGAAGGATTGGTCCAAAAAGTCCACCACAATCTTACTTGCAGCTACAGAAAACAGGTCATTGCTGCTAAAGGGGGATCTGCACAATTTTAACCTGTGAATGGAACCAGCAATTATAATTTCACTGCAAATGAGACGATGTGCAGGTAAAGAGGAATTAGCGCTAGAAGGAGCACCACAACCCCTTCAAATAGCTGATTGTGAGGGTATCAGGAATTGGACCCTTGACAATCTGATATTGATCCTGAGGAACTACACAACACCTTAAAAAACACTGCCAAAAAAAGCATATATACCTATTAAGACACTATATTATATTCTTGAAGTTTGGCCATTTATAGACATTCTAGAAATATATTAAAGACCCTTAAGTGCCAAAGAAAATAAAAAAAAGAGAAGAGCCTAAACTAAACTACGACAATATTCTGTTGACAACACTTCCTGAACTTTGTCTCCTTGTGTAGCTCTTAAACAGAGTCAGGGCCAGGCAAGTTGACTATGCAGGAGGAGCAAGGGTGCACAGAGTGACTTAGGCCTGCCCTCGGTGCAATTAACTGCTCATCTGTAGCAACACATCATTATGTAAAAGGAATCATTACATTCAGCTAAGCTAGCTGTACAAGGCATTATACATGGTTTAACAGTGAATTTCCTGGTAACAGGGCTTTCTTTAGGCCACTATGTATATTATTGTGTACATGAATACATACATACAGTACTTTCCTCTATTCATGCCTTAAGTGTTTCTCCCATGTTAATTGCAGAGAAGCTAATAAAAATGTCTCCCCTGGCTGTGAGGAGAGTGACCTAAGTATATGTGACCACCACCACTCAGCTCAGTAGATGGATGTACACATTGCTACACATTTAGACCACCAGGTGGCACCGTACTATGCAGATAACTGTCAGAAACCGTCAATGGATCATTTTTTTTAACAGCATTAAATGGCAAATATGCTTAATTTCTTATTATCTGTAAAATGAATATGACATGTAATAATGGGACAATCCCTTTAACCACTTCAACCCCCCTAGCTGAAACACCCTTAATGACCAGGCCACTTTTTACACTTCTGCACTACACTACTTTCACCGTTTATTGCTCGGTCATGCAACTTACCACCCAAATGAATTTTACCTCATTTTCTTCTCACTAATAGAGCTTTCATTTGGTGGTATTTCATTGCTGCTGACATTTTTACTTTTTTTGTTATTAATCGAAATTTAAAGATTTTTTTGCAAAAAAATGACATTTTTCACTTTCAGTTGTAAAATTTTGCAAAAAAAAAAAGACATCCATATATAAACTTTTCGCTAAATTTATTGTTCTACATGTCTTTGATAAAAAAAAATAATGTTTGGGTAAAAAAAAAATGGTTTGGGTAAAAGTTATAGCGTTTACAAACTATGGTACAAAAATGTGAATTTCCGCTTTTTGAAGCAGCTCTGACTTTCTGAGCACCTGTCATGTTTCCTGAGGTTCTACAATGCCCAGACAGTACAAACATCCCACAAATGACCCCATTTCGGAAAGTAGACACCCTAAGGTATTCACTGATGGGCAAAGTGAGTTCATAGAACTTTTTATTTTTTGTCACAAGTTAGCGGAAAATGATGATTTTTTTTCTTTTTTTTTTTCTTACAAAGTCTCATATTCCACTAACTTGTGACAAAAAATTAAAACTTCCATGAACTCACTATGCCCATCACAAAATACCTTGGGGTGTCTTCTTTCCAAAATGGGGTCACTTGTGGGGTAGTCATACTGCCCTGGCATTTTAGGGGCCCAGATGCAAAGTAGTTTGTAATCAAAATCTGTAAAAAATGACCGGTGAAATCCGAAAGGTGCTCTTTGGAATGTGTGCCCCTTTGCCCACCTAGGCTGCAAAAAAGTATCACACATCTGGTATCGCCGTACTCGGGAGAAGTTGGGGAATGTGTTTTGGGGTGTCATGTTACATATACCCATGCTGGGTGAGAGAAATATCTTGGCAAAAGACAACTTTTCCCATTTTTTTATACAAAGTTGGCATTTGACCAAAATATTTATCTCACCTAGCATGGGTATATGTAAGATGACACCCCAAAACACATTCCCCAACTTCTCCTGAGTACGGCGATACCACATGTGTGACACTTTTTTGCAGCCTAGATGCGCAAAGCGGCCCAAATTCCATTTAGGAGGGCATTTTTAGACATTTGGATCCCAGACTTCTTCTCACGCTTTCGGGCCCCTAAAATGCCAGGGCAGTATAAATACCCCACATGTGACCCCATTTTGGAAATAAGACACCCCAGGTATTCAATGAGGGGCATGGCGAGTTCATAGAAATATTTTTTTTTTTTGGCCCAAGTTAGCGGAAAATTATTATTTTTATTTTTTTGTATTTTCTCACAAAGTCTCCCTTTCCGCTAACTTGGGACAAAAATTTCAATCTTTCATGGACTCAATATGCCCCTCACGGAATACCTTGGGGTGTCTTCTTTCCGAAATGGGGTCACATGTGGGGTGTTTATACTGCCCTGGCATTTTAGGGGCCCTAAAGCGTGAGAAGTCTGGAATATAAATGTCTAAAAAATTTTACGCATTTGGATTCCGTGAGGGGTATGGTGAGTTCATGTGAGATTTTATTTTTTGACACAAGTTGGTGGAATATGAGACTTTGTAAGAAAAACAAAATAAAAATAAAATATCTATTTCTGCTAACTTGTGCCAAAAAAAATGTCTAAATGGAGCCTTACAGGGGGTGATCAATGACAGGGGGGTGATCAGGAAGTCTGTATGGGGTGATCACCCCCCTGTCATTGATCACCCCCCTGTAAGGCTCCATTCAGACGTCCGTATGTGTTTTGCGGATCCGATCCATGTATCCGTGGATCCGTAAAAATCATACGGACGTCTGAATGGAGCCTTACAGGGGGGTGATCAATGACAGGGGGGGTGATCAATGACAGGGGGGGTATCAGGGAATCTATATGGGTGATCACCCGCCTGTCATTGATCACCCCCCTGTAAGGCTCCATTCAGACGTCCGTATGTGTTTTGCGGATCCGATCCATGTATCCGTGGATCCGTAAAGCCTTACAGGGGGGTGATCAATGACAGGGGGGTGATCAGGGAGTCTATATGGGGTGATCAGGGGGTTCATAAGGGGTTAATAAGTGACAGGGGGGGTGTAGTGTAGTGGTGTTTTGTGGTACTTTACTGAGCTACCTGTGTCCTCTGGTGGTCGATCCAAGCAAAAGGAACCACCAGAGGACCAGGTAGCAGGTATATTAGACGCTGTTATCAAAACAGCGTCTAATATACCTGTTATGGGTTAAAAAAATCGCATCTCCAGCCTGCCAGCGAACGATCGCCGCTGGCAGGCTGGAGATCCTGTCTCTTACCTTCCGATTCTGTGAACGCGCGCACACAGGCGCGCGTGTTCACAGGAAATCACGGCTCTCGCGAGATGACGCGTATATGCGTCACTCTGCGCAGAGCTGCCGCCTCCAGACCGCGAATCTGCGTTAGGCGGTCCGGAGGCGGTTAAAGAGGACCTTTCATGGTTTTTATTTATTCTAGATAAAATACCTTTACTTTACTGAGGCTGCCACCCTGCTATTTTTTTTAAAATATCGCTCATGTGCACCCCTGTAGTTTTCCCACCCAGTATGTTAATACTGAGCATCGGTACAGGGAGGAGGAGATGCCAGGGTTTCCCAATGGGCTTCTCCTTCTCCGTGGCTGTGCCACGATCTAATCACAGCGGAGAGAGTCACCGCCAGGGAGAAAAAATACTCACCTTCCCCCTGGCTGTGACGCTTTCCGCTGTGATTGGATTGCGGCACAGCCGGGGAGAAGGAGACGCTCATTGAGAAACCCTGGCGTCTCCTCCTCCCTGTACTGATGCTCAGTATTAACATACTGAGCGGGAAAACTACAGGGGTGCACAGCGGGGTGCAGGAGCGATATTTAAAAAAAAAAACAGGCAGGCTGGTAGTATCAGTGGGGGGTACCCCGCAAGTAAAGGTATTTATCTAGAATAAATAAAAACCATGAAAGGTCCTCTTTAAGGAATGAATTGATTAGTTGGGGGGTAATTGAGCACTGTAGTTGAGTGGGGCCTCCTTCACGCACATTATTTTCAGCATTCTAGAAAATGAGTTTTTCATGCCTTTTTTATTTAAAAAATAAATGTTTTTCTGGCATTTTTAAGTCCTGTAGAGAAGCCTATGAAGAAAAACACAATTCCATTCTTCTTAGGGTCCATTCACATGTCCAAGTACAAGTATAGATAGTGAACGTACTAATTAGTATCCTTATTGTGTGAGACAGTCCATTCACATGTCCGCAGAATGGGTTCGCATCCGTTCCGCAATTTTGCGGAATGCCGGAATGGGTGCGAACCTATTTATTTTCAATGGGGCCGGAACGGATGCGGACAGCACACTATGTGCTGTCCGCATTTCCGGATCAGCACTTCCGGATCTGCAATTCTGTTCCCGAAAAAAAAATAGAAGATGTCCTATTCTTGTTCCCAACTGCGGACAAGAAAAGGCATTTTCTATTATAGTGCCGGCAATGTACGGTCCGCGACATGCGGAACGCACAGTGCCGTTGTCCTTGTTTTGCGGACCGCAAAACACCTACGGACATCTGAATAGACCCTTATTCGTCAGAAGAACTGAAAAATAACGAAAAAAACTGATCCTGAGCATCAGTTATGCACATTTGGCATCCATTATTTTAGACAGAAAAAAAGTCCTGCATTCAGTTTTTTTTTTTTTTCCCAAGCATCTGTTTTTCTGCTGGGATTTATGTGTGGAAAAACTGTGGCATAATACAGTATCAGCAAAGTGAATGAGATTAGACAAATCTTAAGTACACTTAGCTTTTTTCTTCTGTGCAGAAATTGACCTGCCGTATGGATTTTTAAATCTATAGCATGTCAGTTGTGTGTGCAATTTATTTTTCTGCAGATTTCACCCTTTGCAATGCAACAAAAAATTCAAGTAACACATGCAATTTTTTTTGTGTGGAAATGGACAGAAATCTACTGCAGATTTTCTGTTTGTAAATCTGCACCTACTACAGTTGCAAGAAAAAGTATGTGAACCCTTTGGAATGATATGGATTTCTGCACAAATTGGTCATAAAATGTGATCTGATCTTCATCTAAGTCACAACAATAGACAATCACAGTCTGCTTAAACTAATAACACACAAAGAATTAAATGTTACCATGTTTTTATTGAACACGCCATGTAAACATTCACAGTGCAGGTGGAAAAAGTATGTGAACCCTTGGATTTAATAACTGGTTGAACCTCTTTAGCAGAAAAAACTTCAACCAAACGTTTCCTGTAGTTGCAGATCAGACGTGCACAACGGTCAGGAGTAATTCTTGACCATTCCTCCTTACAGAACTGTTTCAGTTCAGCAATATTCTTGGGATGTCTGGTGTGAATCGCTTTCTTGAGGTCATGCCACAGCATCTCAGTCGGGTTGAGGTCAGGACTCTGACTGGGCCACTCCAGAAGGTGTATTTTCTTCTGTTTAAGCCATTCTGTTGTTGTTTACTTCTATGCTTTGGGTCGTTGAGCTTCAGCTGGTGGACAGATGGCTTTAAGTTCTCCTGCAAAATGTCTTGATAAACTTGGGAATTCATTTTTCCTTCGATGATAGAAATCCGTCCAGGCCCTGACGCAGCAAAGCAGCTCCAAACCATAATGCCCCCACCACCATACTTCACAGTTGGGATGAGGTTTTGATGTTGGTGTGCTGTGCCTCTTTTTCTCCACACATAGTGTGTTTCTTCCAAACAACTCAACTTTGGTTTCATCTGTCCACAGAATATTTTGCCAGTACTGCTGTGGAACATCCAGGTGCTCTTGTGCAAACTGTAAACGTGCAGCAATGGTTTTTTTCGGACAGCAGTGGCTTCCTCTGTGGTATCCTCCCATGAAATCCTTTCTTGTTCAGTGTTTTACGTATCGTAGAGTCGCTAACAGGGATGTTAGCATATGCCAGAGACTTTTGTAAGTCTTTAGCTGACACTCTAGGATTCTTCTTCACCTCATTGAGCAGTCTGCGCTGTGCTCTTGCAGTCATCTTTACAGGACGGCCACTCCTAGGGAGAGTAGCAGCAGTGCTGAATTTTCTCCATTTATAGACAATTTGTCTTACCGTGAACTGATGAACAGCAAGGATTTTGGAGATACTTTTATAACCCTTTCCAGCTTTATGCAAGTCAACAATTCTTAATCGTAGGTCTTCTGAGAGCTCTTTTGTGCAAAGCATCATTCACATCAGGCAATGCTTCTTGTGAAAAGCAAACCCAGAACTGGTGTGTGTTTCTTATAGGGCAGGGCAGCTGTAACCAACACCTCCAATCTCATCTCATTGATTGGACTCCAGTTGGCTGACACCTCACTCCAATTAGCTTATGGAGATGTCATTAGTCTAGGGGTTCACATACTTTTTCCACCTGCACTGTGAATGTTTACATGGTGTGTTCAATTAAAACATGGTAACATTAAATTATTTGTGTGTTATTAGTTTAAGCAGACTGTGATTGTCTATTGTTGTGACTTAGATGAAGATCAGATCTTATGACCAATTTGTGCAGAAATCCATATCATTCCAAAGGGTTCACATACTTTTTCTTGCAACTGTATATGTGCAGGTACCCTTAATGTAGTAATTCCTTCTGATGCATTTGATGCATTCAGAGTTCACCACTGAAAAAGCCAGGTTGGGCAGATTAGCAAATAAATGTGTTCCAGTCCTTTTGACACTTCATCCTGGACACTTGTTTGGCATGGGGCTAAGGAGGCAGCAGTCACATGCAAGATTCCCAGAAGGCACATTTTGTGCACCCTGCAGGGGTCAGTTACTTCTGGCACTGCAGATGTTGTGAAACTATAACTCCTACCATACTCAATTCACTTCTACTGGAGTTGTAAGAATAGCGGAGCAAGTGTGCATGCTGGGACAAGAACACGACAGCTGGAGTGCCAGAGGTTGATCACCCCAGTTGTACCCCAAAAGGGGTTGTCCCATTACTAACACTTATGGCCCATCTTGTCGATCACAAGAACAGGGAACCTGTGTTCCCCCGTTTGAATGGAGCCGCTCTCACGCATGCACACTGGGGCTCTAACTGAATAAGACTCTTGTACGTGCCTATCTCCAGAAGTTCCATTAAGTTGAATGGAGCAGCAGCGTGCATGTGTGACCGCCAATTCATTCAAACAGGGGAGCACAGGGCTCCCATTATGCTTATTCCAATGCTGGGGATCGGGGATAAGTGCCTGTAATGAGACAAGCCCTTATTTTTTCTGGTCAACTGCATGTACAGATTTGTAAGATACGATACCATATCTGCTGCGTCTATACAACAGTCTACAGTCCCAGGTTTGTTCTATGGAAAACATGCATCTTCTCGTAGCTCTTTGAAGAACGTGTGAAAAGTATCCAGTACTATTACCATTATAATTGACTTGCATTGGCTACATGTTTTCCTTTGATCTCTTTTTAGGGCAGTCCCAGTTCTATCTACTATATTCTTTCTATTATAGGTGTCTGGAGAAAAAAGCTAATAGTGAGCAGCAGACCATTAAGTAATGCATCTACATTCACAGTGAGCTGAATCCCCAGATATCTTGATGGTAAGTCTGATTGACAAATGATGGAACGTGTGACCATGCCTGGACTCTGCAGGAGCAAAACACAAAGGTTTTAGTCAAAACCACTGCTTTATCTGATACAACTGCGACACGTCTACTCAAATACTTCAGACACTTTGGTAAAAACACTCCAATATTGGGAAGGAGTCGGGTTATTTGCATTTTTCTTCTTCTATAGATGTTTATATTGCCCCAAAGCCGAGAGACCAGATAGCTAAACGCAATTCATTTTAGGAGTCACGTTACACTTTTGACGAAGATAAAGAAGGAAAACGGTCTTTATTCAAAGTTGATCTGATTAGCTCCTGTTTCAGGTGACTGCTTGTTCCCTTCTGTCTGACCTCTTGACAATAGTGCACAACTTCACATGATGGATCTCAAACTTCACACTATTTGGTGTTGTCAATAGTATCCTGTTTTCAGAAAACCTGTCTTTGGATCTGTTTTAAATTCTCCCACATTCACTTCTAGACAAGATATTCTACAAAGAGTACATCTAGAAGGAGGGAATGAAGAATACATTTTATATAGTCCACCTGCAGAGTATGGTCAGCCATGATAGCTAAGGTTTTTTTGCAGATAGATGATAACACTGCTGGAATGGGTTTGAGCTTGAAGGGTCTACACCTAGGCATACCTCCCAAGTGTCCCTCTTTTGGACCCATGTCCCTCTGTCCCTCTTTGATCCTTAAATGTCCCTCTTTTTGACCTGGGGAATTAGTGCATAAATGTGTATTAATAAATGTACTAAATTGCTCCTTACTAAACTATCTGTATGGTTTCTACCTGTATATTAGGCCATAACTTCATTACTTGGCGCAATTTGGACATTAAAATATCTAAAATCCCATGAATGACATGCTAATATTTAAATGGATATTGAAGTACAAGAGAAAAAATTGTCCCAGGGGCTCCACTTGCTATATAAAAAAAAAAGGAACTTATACTCACCTAGCCGATCCCCAGCTGCTGCAGTTGTGTCACGAGTCAGTAATTATGCTTTGGGTGGAGTTAGAGGTGTGGCCTAGTATAAAAAAAAGGGCCGTGATGCACATATTGTTCTTCTTTGTCATTTTCAAAAGTTGGGACGTATGCCTAGAATTATGATTCTCAGTGACAACTTCTCTACATGTAAATGCTGAGATGATTGAGTAAAGCACATACCGGTACATATTGTTAGGGAACCTTTTGAATAGTTAAAAGTTATCGGCCACCTTTTGGGGGTATTTAGCATACATATCTACTCCCAGCCACTGGGTCCCAGCTGCTTTACTCCCCAGGCTGCCTCGTTCAGTTCCCCCAGTGTAAATATCTGCTTTGATGTTGCTGCAGCCAATGCAGCCAGATTCCATCTACGCCAGGAACTTCCCATAACAGCTGATCAATGTGAAGAACTGGGTTTCATCCCCCCACAATCTGATATTGATGACTTATTTTGAGAATAGCCCATCAATATCTTAGTACTGGAAAACCCTTTTAAATTTGTAGGATAAAATAGAATAGTAAAGACTGGTAAAATTTAATACAAAAGAACAAAAAAAAAAAAGCAAAAAATTATGGAGATCTATGTCTAAAAATCTCAGAGTTTTGAATTGTTATCTACGGTCCAGCTTGCCCTTAGTAATTATATCTTATACAACAATAAGATGTACAGTACAGACCAAAAGTTTGGACACACCTTCTCATTCAAAGAGTTTTCTTTATTTTCATGACTATGAAAATTGTAGATTCACACTGAAGGCTTCAAAACTATGAATTAACACATGTGGAATTATATACATAACAAAAAAGTGTGAAACAACTGAAAATATGTCATATTCTAGGCTCTTCAAAGTAGCCACCTTTTGCTCTGATTACTGCTTTGCACACTCTTGGCATTCTCTTGATGGGCTTCAAGAGGTAGTCACCTGAAATGGTTTTCACTTCACAGGTGTCCCCTGTCAGGTTTAATATGTGGGATTTCTTGCCTTATAAATGGGGTTGGGACCATCAGTTGCGTTGTGGAGAGAAGTCAGGTGGATACACAGCTGATAGTTCTAATGAATAGACTGTTAGAATTTGTATTATGGCAAGAAGAAACCAGCTAAGTAAAGAAAAACGAGTGGCCATCATTACTTTAAGAAATGAAGGTCAGTCAGTCCGAAAAATTGGGAAAACTTTGAAAGTGTCCCCAAGTGCAGTCACAAAAACCATCAAGCGCTACAAAGAAACTGGCTCACATGCGGACCGCCCCAGGAAAGGAAGACCAAGAGTCACCTCTGCTGTGGAGGATAAGTTCATCCGAGTCAACAGCCTCAGAAATCGCAGATTAACAGCAGCTCAGATTAGAGACCAGGTCAATGCCACACAGAGTTCTAGCAGAAGACACATCTCTAGAACAACTGTTAAGAGGAGACTGTGTGCATCAGGCCTCTGCTAAGGACAGGCAACAAGCAGAAGAGACTTGTTTGGGCTAAAGAACACAAGGAATGGACATTAGACCAGTGGAAATCTGTGCCTTGGTCTGATGAGTCTTTGTGCGACGCAGAAAAGGTGAACGGATGGACTCTACATGCCTGGTTCCCACCGTGAAGCATGGAGGAGGAGGTGTGATGGTGTGGGGGTGCTTTGCTGATGACACTGTTGGGGATTTATTCAAAATTGAAGGCATACTGAACCAGCATGGCCACCACAGAATCTTGCAGCGGCATGCTATTCCATCCGGTTTGCGTTTAGTTGGACCATCATTTATTTTTCAACAGGACAATGACCCCAAACACACCTCCAGGCTGTGTAAGGGCTATTTGACCATGAAGGAGAGTGATGGGGTGCTGCGCCAGATGACCTGGCCTCCATAGTCACCGGACCTGAACCCAATCGAGATGGTTTGGGGTGAGCTGGACAAAAGGGCCAACAAGTGCTAAGCATCTCTGGGAACTCCTTTGAGACTGTTGGAAGACCATTTCAGGTGACTACCTCTTGAAGCTCATCAAGAGAATGCCAAGAGTGTGCAAAGCAGTAATCAAAGCAAAAGGTGGCTACTTTGAAGAACCTAGAATATGACATATTTTCAGTTGTTTCACACTTTTTTGTTATGTATATAATTCCACATGTGTTAATTCATAGTTTTGATGCCTTCAGTGTGAATCTACTATTTTCATAGTCATGAAAATAAAGAAAACTCTTTGAATGAGAAGGTGTGTCCAAACTTTTGGTCTGTACTGTAGGTCTTGATGGTACAAATCTGCAACTTCTTGGAGACAGAGCTGGGCTTGAAGTGTGTCATCTGACAATGAGATATCTGTCGACTAGAGATGAGCGAATTTCTCAAAAATTCGATTCAGCTGCTTCGCCGAATTTTTGGAAAAAATTTGGTTAGATCCGAATTTATTCATGGCGAATCGCGTTAAAAACTGTTATTTCCTGGCTGCAGAGAGCCTTTAACCGCTTGCCGCACACCTAACGCCGAAAGGTGTCATTGCTGCGGCGCTCTCAGGCTACATTAATGCCGATTGGCGTCATCTCGCGTAAGCCGAGATTTCCTGTGAACGCGCGCACACAGGCGCGCGCGTTCACAGGATTGGAAGGTAAGCGAGTGGATATGCAGCCTGCCAGCGGCGATCGTTCGCTGGCAGGCTGTAGATGCAATTTTTTTTAACCCCTAACAGGTATATTAGACGCTGTTTTGATAACAGCGTCTAATATATCTGCTACCTGGTCCTCTGGTGGTCCCTTTTGCTTGGATCGACCACCAGAGGACACAGGCAGCTCTGTAAAGTAGCACCAAACACCACTACACTACACTACACCCCCCCCCCGTCACTTATTAACCCCTGATCACCCCATATAGACTCCCTGATCATCACCCCCCTGTCATTGATCACCCCCCTGTAAGGCTCCATTCAGACGGCCATATGTTTTTTACAGATCCACGGATACATGGATCGGATCCGCAAAACACATACGGACGTCTGAATGGAGCCTTACAGGGGGGTGATCAATGACAGGGGGGTGATCACCCCATATAGCCTCCCTGATCACCCCCCTGTCATTGATCACCCCCCTGTAAGGCTCCATTCAGACGGCCATATGTTTTTTACGTATCCACGGATACATGGATCGGATCCGCAAAACACATACGGACGTCTAAATGGAGCCTTACAGGGGGGTGATCAATGACAGGGGGGTGATCACCCCATATAGATCTGATCACCCCCCTGTCATTGATCACCCCCCTGTAAGGCTCCATTCAGACGTCCGTATGTGTTTTGCGGATCCGATCCGTGGATACGTAAAAAACATGGACGTCTGAATGGAGCCTTTCAGGGGGGGGTGATCAATGACAGGGGGGTAATCACCCCATATACACTCCCTGATCACCCCCCTGTCATTGATCACCCCCCTGTAAGGCTCCATTCAGACATTTTTTGGGCCCAAGTTAGCGGGAAATTTTTTTTTTTTTCTTACAAAGTCTCATATTCTCACATGAACTCAACATACCCCTCACGGAATCCAAATGCGTAAAATTTTTGTTTTGGGGTGTCATTTTACATATACCCATGCTGGGTGAGATAAATATCTCGGCAAAAGACAACTTTTCCCTTTTCTTTTTTTTAACAAAGTTGGCATTTGACCGAGATATTTATCTCACCCAGCATGGGTATATGTAAAATGACTCCCCAAAACACATTGCCCAACTTCTCCTGAGTACGGCGATACCAGATGTGTGACACTTTTTTGCATCCTAGGTGGGCAAAGGGGCCCACATTCCAAAGAGCACCTTTAGGATTTCACAGGTAATTTTTTACACATTTTGATTTCAAACTACTTCCCACACATTTGGGACCCTAAATTGCCAGGGCAGTATAAATACCCCACAAGTGACCCCATTTGGGAAAGAAGACACCCCAAGGTATTTCGTGATGGGCATAGTGAGTTCATGGAAGTTTTTATTTTTTGTCACAAGTTAGTGGAATATGAGACTTTGTAAGGAAAAAATAAAATAAAAATAAATCATCATTTTCCGCTAACTTGTGACAAAAAATTAAAAGTTCTATGAACTTACTATGCCCATCAGCGAATACCTTAGGGTGTCTACTTTCCGAAATGGGGTCATTTGTGGGGGTTTTCTACTGTCTGGGCATTGTAGAACCTCAGGAAACATGACAGGTGCTCAGAAAGTCAGAGCTGCTTCAAAAAGCGGAAATTCACATTTTTGTACCATAATTTGTAAACGCTATAGCTTTTACCCAAACCATTTTTTTTTTTATCAAAGACATGTAGAACAATAAATTTAGAGAAAAATGTATATATATGGATGTCGTTTTTTTTGAAAAATTTTACAACTGAAAGTGAAAAATGTCATTTTTTTGCAAAAATTTTGTTACATTTCGATTAATAACAAAAAAAGTAAAAATGTCAGCAGCAATAAAATACCACCAAATGAAAGCTCTATTAGTGAGAAGAAAAGGAGGTAAAATTCATTTGGGTGGTAAGTTGCATGACCGAGCAATAAACCGTTAAAGTTGTGGAGTGCTGATTTGTAAAAAAGGGCCTGGTCACTAGGGGGGTATAAACCTGTGGTCCTTAAGTGGTTAAAGTGTGTGGGAATTCGCTCTGGTAGTTAGGACTAACGGATGCAGTATAGAGGCAAAGTACACAGTTCTTGAATCAAACAGCGGTGTTTTTTCACACATTGGTGTATAACAAAATGCAGATAAGGTGTATCACAAAACGCAGATGGCTTGGTGTTTGTTCACACACAAGGAAAGTCCATAAACAATAAAAACTCACTTTTTCTCCTAGGTGTTAATTCACACCCTGTAAGCAGTTCAGCCTCATCTAGTCCACAGGCGGTCTGAGTCCTCCAGCCCGGCTTAAACCACAAATCCCAGAACATCCCTCAGTTCACTGCACACAGACTCCTGATCTCCACTGTCAGAGGGAGGTAAAGCCACACCAGGCAGTGCTGCCTGTTTTTTATGCCAGGCAAAACCCGGTCTGGAACATGGGGAGTAGTCACCCACCCTGCACTTTGCCTATTCCCAGTAAGAGCCATCGCGGATCAGCTATGACAGCCATGCTAAATCTCAAGGTGTCAATTAGCAATAGCTGCTGCTGAAATACCGGCTGTTACCTCACCGAGGCTAGGAACCTCAGTGACAAATACCTTCCATCCAAGATGATTCCAGGTACCTTCTCACAAGTGGTGTAGAACACTGTGCCTTGCAGTAACATGCATAGGGAGTCTGCTTTGGTAGTGAAACAATACTGTGCGTCAGTATGACATGCAGATGACAGGCGTCGCTCTTAGAATCACTGCACACTTCACTTATTTTGGCAGCTATGGGGCCAAAACTGACCAATAAGTGTGAACTCAGCCTTACAGGTCAATGTTAGCGTCAAGAAGAAGCACACTCCTTTACACCGTCCGCAGCTGATTCCACATAGATGTCTACTGTTTCTATTAAACGCTTATGCAAGTAGAACCCCCCCCCCCCAAACTGAGTGGAGAGGGTGTCAACAGTAAGTTTGTGTTGATGTCACTGATTATTTTGCCCTTTCTCTGATCTGTTAGAACAATAACCCCCAAAAAACTGATACTATCTGTGGACTATCCGCCTTCACTCGGTCAGCATTTGGTCAGTAATCCATCAGTATTGCTAAAGCCAAAAAAACAGGAGTGGATCCAAAACAGAGATGGCACATGTTTTGTACCCACTCCTGCTTTTGGCTACCAAATCATAAGCCAATTCTGATGCAAAATAGGGACCATGTCATGCAGGCCTTACAGCTGTTACATAGACAGGATTTATTGTACGTCTCATTTTTCGTTCCTTCTGACAGATCAGAAGAAGGGTCAAATAAATGATGATGTCAGCCAGGCCAAAAGGCAAAATAGGGGTCCAGTCATGAAGTGGGGAGGGTGGGAACAGCATGAAAAGTCCACAGAGTGGCCCTAAGACAGTGGTGAGGTGGAAGCAGCATGAGGAGACCACAGAGTGACCCAATGACAGAGTCTGGTGGTGGCAGCAACAGGAGGAGGCCACAGAGTGGAGCAATGACAGTGTGGAGGTGGCAGCAGCAGAATCATGAGGCCACAGAGGAGCACAATGACAGAGTGTGGAGGTGGCGGCAGCAGCAGCATCAGGAGGAGGTCACAGGGTGGCACAATGACAGTGTGGAGGTGGAAGCAGCATCAGGAGGCCACAGAGTGGCACAATGACAGAGTATGGAGGTGGCATCAGCATCATCAGGAGGCCACAGAATGGCAAGGTGACATAGTATTGAGGTAGCAGCAGCATCAGGAGACCACTGAGTGGCAAGGTGACATAGTGTGGAGGTGGCAGCAGCATCAGGAGACCACAGACTGGCAAGGTGACAGTGTGGAGGTAGCATCAGGAGACCACAGAGTGGCAAGGTGACATAGTGTGGAGGTGACAGCAGCATCAGGAGACCACAGAGTAGCAAGGTGACATAGTGTGGAGGTGGCAGTAGCATCAGGAGACCACAGAGTGACCCGGTGACAGAGTGGGGAGGTGGGTGGCAGTACCAGCTAAAGATGGTGGGTGAAAGAAGGAGCACTTGGCATCAGATGGGTGGCAGCATCAGAATAGTAGCCGTGGCAGGTAGCTAGAAGAAACCGGTCTCTTTTGTCAAAGTGTTGGTGTGGCACCATGGATGATCTAGTCTGATGCATCAGGCATTGGTGGGTGGAAATCCTAGCTGATCCACACCTAATTCATCTTGACAAAGGTCAGTCTCTCCACATTTTGGGTGGACAGACGAGTTATTATTGGGGTAACTATAGCCCCCGTCACACTAAACACCCGCTCTGATGCCACACTACTGGCCGGGCAGGACAGCTTTTCTAGGACAAACTCTGCCAGTTGCAGCCACAAATCCAGTTTGGCTGCCCAGTAGTCCAGCAGATCTTGTGGGGTGTCAGGGTGCTGTCCAAGTATGCCACCACCTGCTGGTGTAGGTCCTGCTCCAGGTCTAGCTGCTGCTGCTTGTGAGTAGTTTCTTCACAAGGCGGGTGAAAAAGATGATCATCAGCGACTCTAGACTCAAGTTGCTGCTGATGGAGCTGGAACTGCTCCTACCCCCCCCCCCCCCCACCCTGCCACAGCAGCCATGACAGAGGAACGTGAGCGCAGAGGCGCTGACATCAAAGTTACACAGGGGAGTATTCCTGTCCGCTTGGATCATCAAGAAATCGTTTATGGGCTTTCTCTGTTCGTATAGTCAGTCCAACATATGGAGGCTGAAATTCCAACAGGTGGAAACGTCGCATATCAGCCTATGTTGGGGGATGCCGTTCTGCCGCTGCAGCTCGAGGGTGTGCTTTGCGGTGGATGAGTGAAAGACTTCAGGTAGCGGACATTGTCGCAGGACCAACAGCGTGAGAACGTGGAGATGGAAGCGGCGTCACCTGACCAAGTTGCTGGTGTGGCTGTGCATGAACCACATTCACCCAGTGGGCCATAAAGGACATGTATTGTTCCTAACCGTAGTTACAGCTCCACACGTCGGCGCTGCTGTGCACTTTGGCAGACACCGACAGGCTCACGGACTGGCCCACCTTTTGTTCTACATACGTGTGCAGGGCTGGTACTGCCTTTTTCGCAAAGAAATGAGGGCTTGGGGCTCTTCACCTCTGCTCAGCACAAGCCATCAGTTCTTTGAAAGGTGCAGAGTCCACCACTTGGAAAGGGAGGGACTGCAGCACCAGCAACTTGGCTAGGAGCACATTCAGCTTCTGTGCAGTTGGATAAGTGCACGCATACTGTTGTCTCTTGGCAATCGATTCAGTGATCGATTGCTGATGGAATGACTGACGAGGAGCAGGAGCATCGGGAGCCTTGACTGCCTGAAATTGGGTGCGTGCCACTTGGTGATTCAGCTGTTGCTGCGGCAGGCTGGACCACCACATCGGAGCCACGGTTCTCCCAGGCCACTTTATGGTGAAGCTGCATATGTTGATGCAGGGCCGTGGTGCCAACATTGGCACCCTGGGCCACACTTTACCTTCTGCCCTAGATTCTACAAACGGCCATGTTCACCTCCGCCGGCAGCTTAAAAAAAAACTGCCACACTGCCGAGTAGGTGATTTTATCCCCAACACTCCACACTGAATGCTACCGCCTCTGCTTCCGTGAACCCCTGCACAACTACTTTCCGGGCAGGTAGATCCTGCAAAGTGGGTGGTCAACCTCGGGCACGTTTGGCTCCCGACTTCCCACTGCTGACACCCTGCTGTCTTCCGACCATGCTAGCGACTTGCTGGCTCCACCGCTACCTCACGGGCAAGCTGCCACCCTCTTCTCCCGATGATGATGAAGCCCCTAATTCACCCAGCTCCCAAGTGCAGTCAGCTACATCATCATCATCGAATTCTGTCTGCACGTCACTGATGTCCTCCTCAACGGTCTCTGGGTCAGGAGCCTGACCGCTCGCAACACCAGCTCCCACACCACTCTCCTCATCACTACTTGAGGAAGCAGTAGGAAGCAGCGGATGTCTCCTTCACATCTTGGCTGGCCAGTAGCTGCTGACTGTTCTCTAGTAGCTCGTCCTCGCTGTATAGTGGAGCTGAGCCCACAGTATATAATACTTCTCTGGCTGAGAGAACAGAAAAGGACAGAGACAGGTTGAGGACAGGTGAGGGCACAGGGCTTGCTCCCGGGCCATGCCAACTAAGGTGTCTGCCGAACCCACCGACTCTTGGCTGGGGGTGTTTGATGTCACTTGGAATGAAGTGGATGACCAAGTCAACCATTTAAGAACCGCTGGATTGCTGGTCAAGACACGACCGCTAGATGACACTGGGAGCTCAGGTCTCTCACTGCGACTTGCTGCCACGCCTCCTTACTCTGTTGCGACTTGTGCCAGAAACATTTAGGCCTCTGCCACTCCCCGGTGCAGGGCCTGGCACGTCTCTGTCTGACATACTGTTAGATCAAATAAATAAATAAAAAGGAAATTAAAACACCCCAAAAAAGTCTATAATTTTCTCACTTCACCACACAATGACAAATACTTTTTTCTATGCTGCTAATACACGCCAAAAAGGGCTTTAGAACATATAACTGCACCGCTGAATGGCAAATAGGCCCTTTTTTCCACTAATACATGCCAAAAGGGGCTTTAGAACATATACAGTTGCAAGAATAAGTATGTGAACCCTTTGGAATGAAATGGATTTCTGCACAAATTGGTCATAAAATGTGATCTGATCTTCATCTATGTCACAACAATAGACAGTCACAGTCTGCTTAAACTAATAACACACAAAGAATTAAATGTTACCATGTTTTTTTGAACACACCATGTTAACATTCACAGTGCAGGTGGAAAAAGTATGTGAACCCCTAGACTAATTACATCTCCAAGAGCTAATTGGAGTGAGGTGTCAGCCAACTGGAGTCCAATCAATGAGATGAGATTGGATGTGTTGGTTACAGCTGCCCTGCCCTATAAAAACCACACATCAGTTCTGGGTTTGCTTTTCACAAGAAGCATTGCCTGATGTGAATGATGCCTCGCACAAAAGAGCTCTCAGAAGACCTACGATTAAGAATTGTTTACTTGCATAAAGCTTGAAAGGGTTATAAAAGTATCTCCAAAAGCCTTGCTTTTCATCAGTCCAAGGTAAGACAAATTGTCTATAAATGGAGAAAGTTAAGCACTGCTGCTAATCTCCCTAGGAGTGGCTGTCCTGTAAAGATGACTGCAAGAGCACAGCGCAGACTGCTCAATGAGGTGAAGAAGAATCCTAGAGTGTCAGCTAAAGACTTACAAAAGTCTCTGGCATATGCTAACATCCCTGTTAGCGAATCTACGATACGTAAAACACTGAACAAGAATGGATTTCATGATTGGATACCACAGAGGAAGCCACTGCTGTCCAAAAAAAAAAAACATTGCTGCACGTTTACAGTTTGCACAAGAGCACCTGGATGTTCCACAGCAGTACTGGCAAAATATTCTGTGGACAGATGAAACCAAAGTTGAGTTGTTTGGAAGAAACACACAACACTATGTGTGGAGAAAAAGAGGCACAGCACACCAACATCAAAACCTCATCCCAACTGTGAAGTATGGTGGTGGGGTATCATGGTTTGGGGCTGCTTTTCTGCGTCAGGGCCTGGACGGATTGCTATCATTGAAGGGAAAATGAATTCCCAAGTTTATCAAGATATTTTGCAGGAGAACTTAAAGCCATCTGTCCACCAGCTGAAGCTCAACAGAAAATGGGTGTTGCAACAGGACAACGACCCAAAGCATAGAAGTAAATAAACAACAGAATGGCTTAAACAGAAGAAAATACGCCTTCTGGAGTGGCCCAGTCAGAGTCCTGACCTCAACCCGATTGAGATGCTATGGCATGACCTCAAGAAAGCGATTCACACCAGACATCCCAAGAATATTGCTGAACTGAAACAGTTCTGTAAAGAGGAATGGTCAAGAATTACTCCTGACCGTTGTGCACGTCTGATCTGCAACTACAGGAAACATTTGGTTGAAGTTATTGCTGCCAAAGGAGGTTCAACCAGTTATTAAATCCAAGGGTTCACATACTTTTTCCACCTGCACTGTGAATGTTTACATGGTGTGTTCAATAAAAACATGGTAACATTTAATTCTTTGTGTGTTGTTAGTTTAAGCAGACTGTGATTGTCTATTGTTGTGACTTAGATGAAGATCAGATCACATTTTATGACCAATTTGTGCAGAAATCCATATCATTCCAAAGGGTTCACATACTTTTTCTTGCAACTGTAACTGCACCACTGAATGGCAAATATATATATTTTTGAAACTAATACACGCCAAAAAGGGTTTTAGAACATATATTTTTTTTCATCTGCACAATGTATCATTTTGTAAGATGTTCTTGTGGTGCATGTGGTCCGCCCTGGCATCCTCTATTGTACGCATTTTTTGCTGGGGATTGCCGTTGTCTGCGGACAGCATGTGGAGGAATTGCTCACCCGGTTATAGACATGCTACAGTGTCTGGGTTTGGAGCATTTTCACCCGTTTAGACCACTTTTTTCAGTGAGTTTTTTGTCTTTAGAATATATAATTGCACCGCTGAACGGCAAATATATATATTTTCTGCCACTAATACATGCCAAAAAGGGCTTTAGAACATATAACTGCACCGCTGAATGGCAAATAAATGAACATATAACTGTACGGCAAGTTATATTTTTTTGCCACTAATACACGCAAAAAAGGGCTGTAATTTTCTCACTTCACCACACAACAACTAAGAAGCCCTTTATTTGTGTGCCACTAATCCATGCAAAAAAAGGACTTTAGAACATATAACTGCACTACTGAACGGCAAACATATACAGTATATTTTTTGGCCACTAATACACTCCAAAAAGGGCTGTAATATTCTCACTTCACCACACAACGGGAAATACTTTTTTTTGTGCCACTAATACATGCCAAAAAGGGCTTTAGAACATATAGCTACACAGCTGAACGGCAAATAGGCCCTTATTTGTTTCCACTTATACATGCCACAAAAGGCTTTAGAACATATAACTGCACCACTGAACGTCAAAAAAAAATATATTTTTTTACATTAATATACGCCAAAAACGGCTGTAATTTTCTCACTTTACCACATAACGGCAAATACTTTTTTTTGTGCCACTAATACACGCCACAGAAGGCTTTAGAACATATAACTGCACTGCTGAACGTCAGATAATATATATTTTTTAGACACGAATACACACCAAAAAGGGCTTTAGAACATATAACTGCACCGCTGAACGGCAAATATATATTTTTTTGCCACTAATACAAGCCAAAAAGGGCTGTAATTTTCTCACTTCACCACACAACAGCTAAGAAGCCCTTTATTTGTGTGCCACTAATCCACGCAAAAAAGGACTTTAGAACATATAACTGCACTGCTGAACAGCAAACATATACAGTATATTTTTTGGCCACTAATACACTCCAAAAAGGGCTGCAATTTTCTCACTTCACCACACAATGGCAAATACTTTTTTTGTGCCACTAATACACGCAAAAAAGGGCTTTATGACATATAACAGCACTGCTGAATGGCAAATAATATTTTTTTGGGGGAAAATAGGTTGGAAATACGGACTGGCACTCTATATGTGTGGATAAAGGCTACAATGTTCAATGGATAAAGTGATCACACTGTTTTAATACCAATAAAATAAAAAAACACAATAAAAATCATAATAAAATCACAATAAAAACAAAATTGCAAAACCATATAGTGATGGGTATATAATAGTCTATAGTTTGGATAGAGAGACACTCAAGAAGCATGCATATAAAGTTCCTTGAAATAATGTATAAAAAGTTCTTTTGAATAAAACTTATATGAGTTTCTGTATTATTCTCATAGGAAGATACAAAGTGCAATTGCTATGACTGAATGGACACTGCTTTGTTATATAGTTGTAGTTGACGTCTTTCAGGACGGATCCTTGGTGGGGATAGAGAGTCCCTGTTTTGCTGATACTGAATGTCCGGACCCGGTTTCCACAGATGATTATGAACAAAGTGCTATTTTGCACTAAATGTGAAAGTGGATGGGTCTTACCTTCTCCTAACAGGTTGCGGTTTGTTTTATCAGCTGATAACTCCCACCGGACTAACAAATTGAAAGAGGCCTCTACACAGATTATCATACAAGTTTGGTAAAGATATTCGAATTACTGGAGCACTCCAAATAGACATAAGAAGATTTTTCATCCAACTTACAGCATTAGTTCCCGCGATACTTTGCTGTGAGATACAAGCTGAAATCCCTTTACAGACTACGTGACACGCCGGCGTCCACATGAGCGTGCTGGGATAACAAGCACAGCAGCGATCTCAATACCGGGTATGTAAGCCGAAATATCGGATATACCAAACCGCAACCTGCTAGGAGAAGGTAAGACCCATCCACTTTCACATTTAGTGCAAAATAGCACTTTGTTCATAATCATCTGTGGAAACCGGGTCCGGACATTCAGTATCGGCAAAACAGGGACTATCTATCCCCACTAAGGATCCGTCCTGAAAGACGGCACCTACCACTATATAACAAAGCAGTGTCCATTCACTCATAGCAATTGCACTTTGTATCTTCCTATGAGAATAATACAGAAACTCATATAAGTTTTATTCAAAATAACTTTTTATACATTATTTCAAGGAACTTTATATGCATGCTTCTTGAGTGTCTCTATCTAAAGTATAGACTATTATATACCCATCACTATATGGTTTTGCAATTTTGTTTTTATCGTGATTTTTATTGTGTTTTTTATTTTATTGGTATTAAAACAGTGTGATCACTTTATACATTGAACATTGTAGCCTTTATCCACACATATAGAGTGCCAGTCCGTATTTCCAACCTTTTTTCCAATACTTTTCTCTGTAAGGGTGAAACAGTCAATTTGACTAGAGCACCTATTCCCTGATCACACAGGAGTGAGCTATTCCTATTATCCTTATAATTATATATTTTTTTGCCAATAATACACGCAAAAAAGAGCTTTAGAACATATAACTGCACCGCTGAATGGCATATATATATATTTTTTGCCACTAATACATGCCAAAAAAGGCTGTAATTTTCTCACTTCTCCACACAACGGCAAATACTTTTTTTTTGTGCCGCTAATACACACCAAAAAGGGCTTTAGAATATATAACTGCACCGCTGAACGGCAAATAGGCCCATATTTTATTACACTTATACACTCCACAAAAGGCTTTAGAACATATAACTGCACTGCTGAACGGCAAATAATATATATTTTTTTGCTAATACATGCCAAAAAATGCTATAATTTTCTCACTTCACCACACAATGGCTAATAAGACCTTTTTTTCCACTAATACAAGCCAAAAAATGCTTTAGAACATATAACTGCACCGCACAAGGGCAAATAAGACATAGAAATATTTCCTTGTAATAAACCCTGTTAATGGCTGTATCAAACAGCACTTGCACCCTGTAAGAAGGTACCTAGAATCATTGTAGATGGAAGGTATGTGTCACCGAGGTTCCTGGCCTTGGTGAAGTAAGAGCTGGTATTTTATGTCAGCAGCAGCTATTGCTAATTGACACCTTGAGATTTAGCATGTCTGTCAAAGCTGATCTGAGACAGCTCTTACTGGGAGTATTCAAAGTGCTGGGTGGGTGACTACTCCCCATGTTCTAGGCCGGGTTTTGGCAGGCATAAAAACCAGCCAATACTGCCAGATGTGTGGATTTACCTCCCTCTGATATTCAACAATATGGGAGTCCAAGCCCAAAGACTGCAATTTATTGATAAGCCTTCTATGTGGGACGGTATCAAAAGCCTTACTAAAGTCCAGATAAGCAATGTCTACTGCACCTCCGCCATCTATTATTTTAGTCACCCAATCAAAAAAATCAATAAGATTAGTTTGACATGATCTCCCTGAAGTAAACCCATGCTGTTTTTCATCTTTCATTCCATGGGATTTTAGATGTTCCACAATCCTCTCCTTAAGTATGGTTTCCATTAATTTCCCCACTATTGATGTCAGGCTTACTGGCCTATAGTTGCCCAAGTCCTCCCTACTACCTTTCTTGTGAATGGGCACAACATTTGCTAATTTCCAATCTTCTGGGACGTTTTCCTGGAACTTTCCTTTGTAAAAACTGAACAGAAGTATTCATTGAGGCAGTCAGCTAGTTCTTTATCTTCTTCCATATACCTTCCTTCTTTTGTTTTTAATTTGTTAATTCCTTGTTTTAGTTTCCTTTTTTCATTTATGTATCTGAAGAATGTCTCATCGCCTTTTTTCACTGACTGAGCTAATTTCTCTTCTGCCTGTGCTTTAGAAGCTCTTATAACTTGTTTGGCCTCTCTCTGGCTAATCTTATAAATTTGCCTGTCATCCTCGTTTTGTTTTTTATAATTACTAAATGCTATCTTTTTGTTTTTAATGATTTTGGCCACTTCTGCTGTGTACCACAGTGGTCTCTTCCTTTTTTTGCTCTTACTGACAAGCCTAATGCAAATTTCTGCTGCCTTCAATAGTGCCACTTTTAAGTAGTCCCATTTCTCCTGGACTCCATTGAAACTCTTCCAATCTGATAGGGACTCGTATACCACTAATCTAATTTTAGAAAAGTCAGTTTTTCTAAAATCTAAAATTTTGGTTTTTGTGTGGTGTGACTCAGTCACTGTACTTATAGTAAACCACACTGACTGGTGATCACTAGATCCCAAGCTTTCCACTACAGTAATATCAGATACCAAATTTCCATTTGTGAATACTAAATCTAAAATGGCCTCCTTCCAGGTTGGCTCATTAACTACTTGCTGTAGAGATAATCCCAGTAGGGAATTTAGAATATCTGTACTCCTGGCAGAACTAGCTATTTTGGTTTTCCAGTTTACATCAGGAAGATTGAAGTCTCCTATAATGATAACTTCCCCTTTCAATGTCATTTTAGCTATTTCCTCAACTAGTAGATAATCTAATTCTTTGACTTAGCTAGGTGGTCTATATATCACACCTACACGAGATACCTTATGATTATCAAGCTGCAAGGTGACCCAAACTGACTCTAAATTGGTCTTGCTAACTTGTAATAAATAAAATTTTATGCTATCTTTCACATACAGGGCCATCCCTCCCCCTTTCTTGCCTTCACTGTCTTTCCTATATAGAGAGAACCCTGGTATTGTTATATCCCAGAAAGCTATGAGGCCACCAATAATCTAAAGGGGGGTTCTTTTGGGAGGAGGGCAGGCAAACCCCAGAACTCCCCACCCCAGGACCACTGGTATGAGCCAATGAAACCCCCCCGGGAGGTTCACCCTATGGGCCGCACCCAGTTAATCTGCCCATGGACACAAATTGTGGTTACCGACAATCGCTATATGCTAGGAAACTGTGTGCCACAGGTACCCCGGAGGCTCTAGACCACTTGTGCCAGGTGTAAGTGGGAGATACTCAAGCGGAGGCGCTGGACTCTGAGCTTGGTGACCCTGGTAAGGGCTATCTTAGTGCGGTCCACTGAGTATCCTGACAGGAAAGTTGGGGTGATGTGCATTCATGACTTGAAAGACTACCCCACTGCGTGGGTATCTGTAACTACGGTGGCTGGCAGGTGGACCCACGAAGTGGCAGTCGCCACAAATCTCCACTATGAACTCATAATAGGGAGAGACTTTCCAGGTTTCCCTGCCCTATGGCCGGTTGTGAGAGTTAAAGATACCCCTGAGACAGGAATAAGCCCAGGAGATTGGCCTTGCCAAAGGGCCAGCAGTAGGGGTGACCGCCACTTCGGTGGAAGGGGGGGAGACAACTCCGCGTAAGGTAATGGTGGGAGACGTGGAGAAGTTGCCAGGACCCGGTTGGCAGACCTCAACGTCTCTAGGGAGAATTTCGGTACAGCCCAACGCCGAGACCCAACCCTATCCTGGGCCTGGGAGAATGTGGTAATACTTGATGGTGTACCCCAACAACCTGGGGCCGAGTCAATGTTTCCCTGTTTTGTGGTCCACCAGAATATGCTATATCGGGTAAACCAGCTGAGGGTTGAACCTGTTGAACAGTTGGTGGTGCCAGGGGCCTATCGAAAACTCGTGTTAGAGTTCGCCCACCAGCATGTTCTCGGGGGTCATCTGGGACTGCAGAAGACACAGGACCGGATACTACAATGGTTTTACTGGCCCAGTGTCTTTAGAGAGGTGGATGACTTTTGTAAGTCATGCCCTACCTGCCAAACCACTAGCCCCCAGCACTTGTTCCGCAGTCCCTTAGTGCCCCTCTCGATTATCGAGGTACCATTTGAGAGAATCGCTATGGATCTCGTAGGCCCAGTACCAAAGTCCGCTAGGGGGCACAAACATCTTCGTCGTCCTGGACTACGCCACTCGGTACCCAGAGGCAGTGCCACTGCGACATACATCGGTCAAACTCATAGTTTGAGTGGGGATACCCAAAAAGGTTCTGACTGACCAGGGGACTCCTTTTATGTCCAAGGTCATGCGGGAGCTCTGCAAGTTGCTGAATATCAAACAGATACGGACATCTGTCTAGCACCTGCAAACTGACAGCAAAGTGGAAAGGTTTACTCAAACGTTAAAAACAAGTAGTAGCTAAGGATGGAACGGGCTTGGACCTACTTCTGCCCTATCTTATGTTCGCAGTGCAAGAAGTGCCCCAGGCCTCTACTGGGTTCTCGCCCTTCATACTACTATATGGCAGACATCCACGTGGTCTGTTGGACATAGCCAAAGAGGCGTGGGAGCAACAACCCACACCATTTAAAAGTGTTGTTGAACACGTCACCCAGATGCAAGAACGTATGGAAACAGTGTTGCCGCTTGTAAAGGAACATATGGAGGCAGCTCAGTGAGCTCAAAGTCGGGTGTATAATCGGCAGGCTCGGGTCCGGAACTTTAACCAGGGAGATTGGGTGTTGGTTCTGGTACCGACAGTGGACAGTAAGTTACTGGCTAGCAGGCAGGGACCCTACGAGGTACTCAAAAAGGTTGGAGAAGTAAACTACAAGGTACACCAGCCAGGGCGGTGGAAGCCGGAGCAGATGTACCATGTGAATAAACTCAAACTGTGGAAGGATAGGGAGACCAGTACTGACGATAGCCCGCGGCCGAGTTTTCTAGGGGGAGAGGTTCCGGCCCCTAAGTCTGAAGTAAGGGAAGCGGTTGCCACAGTAATGATTGCTGACAGCCTCTCCTTTAAACAGACTCAGGAGGCCAGGCAGTTCGTCAGCAGGAACACCGATGTGTTCTCAGACCTCCATGGACGCACTTCCTTAATCCAGAATTACATGGTTACTGAGCCTCAGGCCAAAATCCGGTTGAAACCATACAGGGTACCTGAGGCCCGGCGACAGGCCATCTCTGAGGAAGTACAACTAATGCTGCAACTAGACGTCATCAAGGAGTCTAGAAGTGAGTGGGCCAGCCCTATAGTACTGATACCCAAACCGGACAGGACGTTGCAGTTTTGCAACGATTTACAAAAATTAAACGAGGTATCTAAGTTCGACGCATATTCCATGCCCCGGGTAGACGAGCTGATCGAGAGGTTGGGACAAGCCCAGTATTTTTCTGTTTTGGACCTCACCAAAGGGTACTAGCAGGTAGTATAGGTACCTTTAATGAAGGCTGCCAAAGAGAAAATGGCCTTCATCACACCGGAGGGGCTGTACCAGTATAAGGTGTTACCCTTTGGTCTGCATGGCTCCCCCGCCACTTTCCAAAGGCTAATGGACATTGTGCTGCGACCACATCGTCGGTACGCTTTAGCTTACCTGGACGATATTGCCATTCACAGTACCGACTGGGAAAGTCACCTGCCCAAAGTGCAGGCTATAGTAGACTCCCTTCGAAAAGCTGGACTACCGCTAACCCCAAAAAATGCACGATAGTGTTAGAGACAAAATACCTGGGGTATGTCATTGGGCGCGGAGTGATCAAACCCCAAGTAAACAAAATAGAGGCGATAAGAAATTGGCCCCGACCTGTCACCACTAAACAAGTAAAGTCGTTCCTAGGATTGATAGGCTATTTCATGAGATTTGTTCCCCACTTTGCCACTATAGCCGCGCCCTTGAAACAGCTCTTGAAGAGATGAAAATCAGTTATGGTTCATTGGGATGAGCGGGCGGAATAGGCTTTTTCCACTTTGAATTCGACCCTGTGCGGGTCACCGGTTTTGGTGACCCCAGACTTCAATAGAGAGTCCGTGGTACATACAGATGCCTCTGAAGTAGGCCTCAGTGCTGTACTCTCTCAGGAAGTCAACTGGGAGGAGCATACTGTTGTCTTTTTAGGCCGCAAGCTCACCCCAGCCGAAACCAGGTATAGTATAGTGGAGAGAGAGTGTCTGCCTATCAAGTGGGCACTTGAGTCTCTCTGCTACTATTTGTTGGGGAGAAAGTTCCAGCTGGTGATTTACCACTTCCCTCTCAAGTGGATGAGCCAGGCCAAAGAGAGAAATGCCTGAGTCACCAGGTGGTTCCTGTCCTTATAGAACTTTAAGTTCTCTGTGCAACACAGGTCAGGCCGGTTGCAGGGAAACGCGGATGCCCTGTCCCGGGTATACTGTATGGCAGGTGTTCACCCCCTCAGGGTTGAATAAAGGGGAGGGGGTATGTAAGAAGGTACCTGTAATCATCGTTGGTGGAAGGTATGTGTCAACGAGGTTCCTGGCCTTGGTGAAGTAAGAGCCGGTATTTTGTGTCAGCAGCAGTTATTGCTAATTGACATCTTGAGATTTAGCATGGCTGTCATAGCTGATCCGGGACAGCTCTAACTGGGAGTATTCAAAGTGCTGGATGGGTGACTACTCCCCATGTTCCAGGCCGAGTTTTGTCAGGCATAAAAACCAGCCAGCACTGCCAGGTGTGGATTTACCTCCCTCTGACAGTGGAGCTCAGGAGTCTGTGTGCAGTGAACTGAGGGCTGTGCTGGGATTTGAGCTGGGCTGGAGGACTCAGGCCCCTCTAAAGGCGAATAAACCACCTATGGACTTGATGAGGCTGAACTGCTAACAGGGTATGAATTAACACCCAGGAGAAAAGGTGACTTTTATTGCTTATGGACTTTCCTTGTGTGTGAACAAACACCAAGCCACCTGCGTTTAGTGATACACCTTATCTGCATTTTGTTATACACCAATGTGTGAATATACACCGCTGTTTGATTCAAGAACTGTGTACTTTGCATCTATACTGCATCCGCGAGTCATAACTACCAGAGCGAATCCCCACAACCCCAACAAGAACAGTTTGCTGGAATTACAAAGCTGTATAATGGCAATTTGGATCCGCAGTCAGTGCAGCAAGGTGTAATTGGATTGTTCCTATTACCCAGGCTGTAAACTCCCCTTCTGAACCCTGTTCTTCTTCAATACTGTGGAATGATTCCTCCCTATCCTTTCCCTGAACTTCTATACAGCAAAATAAAAGTTTTAAAGTCTTTTCTATTACTGTCTGCTGACATCTCTCCCTGCACTAAGTACACAGAAAAATTGCTGAATCCAAGATGGCTGAGGCTATTTATAGGGCTGGCTGCTGATTGGCTGCATGCATGCATGGCATTGTAGGTGATCCCTTGTTCCCAGAGTTCCTTGCTCCATGTCCTAACACGTGCAGCAGCCATTTTAGGAAATAATTAGATTCGTTACCACGAAGCATGAGGAAATTCGAATTCGGTCCACTTCATCAACTTCGATTCGCTCATCTCTACTTTGATTCGCTCATATAGGTCGACTGGCCGGATGCGCTCAGTTTCATCCTTTAACTGCCTCCTGAGCTGTGATAGGGAGAGCTGAGGCATAAAGAGGTCTGTCCTGTTGGGTTCCTTTTAAGGGCTCATGCACACATACTTATTTTCTTTACATGTCCGTTCCGTTTTTTTTTTTTGCAGACCATAAGCGGAACCATTCATTTCAATGGGTCTACAAAAAAAAACCTGAAGTTACTGTGTTTGCATTCCGTTTCCGTATGTCCCCCTTTCCGTTCCGCAAATAGAACATGTCCTATTATTGTCCGCATTACGTAAAAAAACAAAGTTTGTTGCAAGTAGTGCTCTGCCCTAGCCACTTACGAAATGGGACGTGGCGAGGGTGGCGGTGGGGAGAAAGTGGGGCCAGTGGGCCAGGCACATTTATCTATATTTGCCCCAGTTTTCGAGTGTGATTGAAGGCAGAAATCTACGACAGCTAGGAGGCAGCTGTAGATTTCAGTCTGGCACATGGCCTGCAGTAGGATGCACCAAATCTATGACTAGGACTGTGCCTCGGGATAAATTAGGCGCTTCCACCGGCTGCGCAGGAGAAATCATGACAGTCTTAATAAATGTCCCCCTATATATCTGCTCAGCTTCTTCTGCTCTATAACATACTACCTGTAGATTGAACTTCACTTTCAATGTATAATAATTTACACATTCGCTGAGAAAATTTTAATGTAAAAAATGTAACAGATAAAAAAATGAATATGAATATGACGTAAAAGTGGTAAATCCCAATATAAAAACAGGTTTATCTCTTACATTCCACACTGTGCTATGACATAAAGCAAAACAATCTTACAGAATTAGAGTAAAACAAAGAAAAATCAAGCCAAGAACGACAATTAGTGCAACAGGCCATGTGAGGAGTCTAGAAATAATCAAGGAGAGTAAAATATTTGTTTCAAAAATAGGATTCATAAATTAACTTCAAAGAAAATATGTTTTGAACTGCTCTATATTTATTAAAATATAAATAATCATCAGCTTCATTTCACAATATACTCTTCATAGAAAACACAGGACTCAAAACTGTGGAGACCTTCTGCAAGATACCAAAGCATTTAATATTTCATATTTGTGCTAGTGAATCCAGTGATGTCTTTAAGAGGAGATGTAACCACGAAATGCGGTGCAGTCTGCAGGCAGCATGTTATAGATCAGGAGGAGCGGAGGAGATTGATATGTAGTTTTATGGTTATAGATATAGTAATTTATACATTTATGTGTTTCCTCTTTCTGAGCTCAGTTGTACACGGGGAGGTGTTATCAGTGATTGATAGCATTCTCTGTGTAAGTGTGTATACATAGATAGCTGTCAGTCACTAGTAGCTGTACATGGGAGAGGTGTTATCAGTGATTGATAGGATTCTCTGTGTCAGTGTGTACATAGAAATAGATGTCAGTCACTAATAGCTGTACACAGGGAAAGGTGTTATCAGTGATTGATGGCATTCTCTGTGTAAGTGTGTATACAGTGATAGCTGTTAGTCACTGATAGCTGTACATGGGGGGAGGTGTGCAGTGATTAATAGCATTCCATGTGTAAGTGTGTATACAGAGATAGTTCTTAGTCACTGATAGCTGTACAATGGGGAAGTGTTATGAGTGATGGCATTCTCTGTGTAAGTATGTATACAGAGATAGCTGTCAGTCACCAATAGCTGTACACAGGGAGGTGTCATCAGTGATTGATAGCATTCTCTGTGTAAGTGTGTATACAGAGATAGCTGTCAGTCACTGATAGTTGTACAGGGGGCAGGTGTGATTAGGGATTGATAGCATTTCCTGTGTAAGGGTGTATACAGAGATAGCTGTCAGTCACCAATAGCTGTACACAGGGAGGTGTCATCATTGATTGATAGCATTTCCTGTGTAAGGGTGTATACACAAATAGCTCTCAGTCACTTATAAGACGGATCCTTGTACAACTGATCTAAAAAAGCAGAGACCTAAAAGTATAAATTATAAGTTTTTCTATCATGGGAACTAGTGGGTATCACAGCTCACAGGCCCATAGTAATGTTACTTTTTGTCCCAATAACTAAAGAAAAGATGACTAAATGTGAAAAACTGTGTTAAAGTGGGTTTCTAACCCTGTGTTTTCCTTGTTACAAAAGTGCTTATAATTAGGGATCGACCGTTTATCGGATTTACCGATAATGCATCCAGCGCTGCTCGTTTATAAGAAAACATGGCGCTTGGCCCGCGCCGCCAAGTTCAGTTGCCGGAGTCAGTGGAGAAGGAGGGAGTGAGGGACTTTCTCCCTCCTTTGACGCGGCCGCCGCAGAGCCCAATAAAATGAGCAGGCTCTGAAGCTGCCCGCACCACTGCCACCAATGAATGTCTGGCTAATAATAAAGCAGGAGGAGGGACAGGGGAGGGTTTACTGCTGCGCCGTCTCAGCTAGTGTGCTCGGTGAACGGCAGCAGCCTCCTCCTCCTGAGTGTCCTCCCCAGAGTCAAGCAGCCAGCATAGCAGGTGCCTGGCTACTGTGCCACCAAGGATAATTTTAATACTAATACAGGAGGCGGGTGTTGGCTGTACCCGCCTCCTGTATCTGTTCTAAAGGAGAATTATCATTGGTGGCGCAGTGCGCCCCCCCCCCCCGTATTAAAGTCATTGGTGGCAGTGGCCACAGGATCCCCCGCAACCTAAGTTATTTCATTGGTGGCAGTGGCAGCTTCTGATCGGAGACCCAGCAGTGTAATCGTGGGGCTTCGATCGGTTACCATGGCAGCCAGGACGCTACTGAAGCCCTGGCTGCCATGGTGAGCTCCCTGCTGCTATGTGTACTATGCACAGGGCAGCAAAGACAGTATAAGATCCTATTCACCCTAATAGAGCTCTATTAGGGTGAATAGGGAATATCAGTATAAGTTATCGGCTATCGGCCTGAAAGTTCACAGGTTATCGGTAACGGCTCTAAAAAAATCTATATCGATCGATCCCTACTTATCATGATATAAAGTAACATAAGAAATAACACCTTACCAATACCATGCCGACGCTTCCCTGGTTCCCTACCAAAATCTGTTTATCTGGCTCCATTGATGACATGTTAACATGACATGTGACCACTGCAACCATTGGCAATAGTGTCGACATGCTATGTCATCACTGAAGCTCAGTACACAGTGACTGGTAGGGAACTAGGAAAGTGTCAGCACAGGAGCCGCAGGGGACCAGTGAGGTGAGTGTTACTCCGTTTTGTTATTCTATACCATTGTATAGAATAATTTAAAGGGTTTGTCTCACTTCAGCAAGTGGCATTTATCATGTAGAGAAAGTTAATACAAGGGACTTACTAATGTATTGCGATTGTCCATATTGCCTCCTTTGTTGGCTTGATTAACTTTTTCATTACAGTATACACTGCTCGTTTCCATGGTTACGAACACCCTCCAATCCATCAGCAGGGGCCGTGCTTGCACACTATAGGAAAAACGGCGGGCCTTTCTGGTGGTCGGGACCGTGGAAGCTCACATAGGCCAGTGCTTTTTAATAAACTGTGCAAGCAGAACCACCGCTGATGGATTGCAGGGTGGTCATAACAATGGAAACGAGCAGTGTATGATGCGATATAAAAATGTGTCAAGCCAGCAAAGGAAGCAATATGGACAATCACAATACATTAGGAAGTGCCTTGTAATAAATTTCTCAACATGATAAATGCCGTTTGCTCAAGTGACACAATCCCTTCAACAAACATTTTCCAGACATATCAAAATTACATCTATTCCGTTTGATAGGGGGAGAACTTCAGCTTGCAGATTATTTTTCTCACAGATGGCCTACACTGCCATAAGTAAAACATAATAATGAGTTCTCCAAGATTTCTGCTTGCTGCCCTTGAATGGCAGTCATTAAGCCAGATTTATTACATATTTACGCCACTTTTGTGGTGTGAAAAAGTAGCAAACTCTTTTATCCAAGTGCCATTTCTCCTCCGATCTCGCCATTTTCCCAAAAAGGTGGCGTGGCTGAGGCCGGCGTCTCCGCCACATGTATCATCTTCAGTTTTCTGGCACAGAAGAACACTGAAAACTATGCCAGCCAGGTGCAGGGGTCCAAATAGTATTTCCGGGCATAGTTTCTCATGGATTTCACTGCGATTCCGCACCAAATCCGCATGTATATTTGATTGCGCATTTGAAGTTTTGCCCTAATCTCATCCTTTGCATCAAAAAGGATGAAATCTGCACTAAAAATCTGTAGAAACAATTGACATTTTGCAGATTTCAAAATCCACATGGCAGATCAATTTCTGCACAAGGAAAGTACGCAAAGTGTACATGAGATTTGTCAACTCTCGTTCTCTTTGCAGGTACTGGATTATCCCGAAAATCCAGGCGGAGAAACCACAAGTAATTCACAACAAGTACAGGTAGACTTAGGCTACTTTCACACTTGCGTTCGTCGGTCCGCTCGTGAGCTCCGTTTGAAGGGGCTCACGAGCGGACCCGAACGCCTCCGTCCAGCCCTGATGCAGTCTGAATGGAGCGGGTCCGCTCAGACTGCATCAGTCTGGCGGCGTTCAGCCTCCGCTCCGCTCGCCTCCGCACGGCCAGGCGGACAGCTGAACGCTGCTTGCAGCGTTCAGCTGTCCGCCTGGCCGTGCGGAGGAGTGCGGATCCGTCCAGACTTACAATGTAAGTCAATGGGAACGGATCCGCTTGAAGATGACACCATATGGCTCAATCTTCAAGCGGATCCGTCCCCCATTGACTTTACATTGAAAGTCTGAACGGATCCGCTCAGGCTACTTGCGCACTTAGAAATTTTTCTAAGTTATTAATGCAGACGGATCCGTACTGAACGGAGCCTCCGTCTGCATTAATATGATCGGATCCGTTCAGAACGGATCCGATCAAGCGCAAGTGTGAAAGTAGCCTTAACTATCTGCAAGAAGATATCTTTAAAACAGTGTGGATTCAAAATGCATGAGAGAAACTTCATTAGGACTGGATTGGCACTTCACATAGCGGTCTTAAACTGGATCACTGGAATGAGATGAGCATCTTAATAGGTTTGGTGCATCATCATGAACCCAAAATTGAAATCTATGCCTGCAATAAGTAGGTGCAGATTTGCACCAATTTTTGCGCCATTTTCTGGCTGTATACGTAATATATTTGTTGGCCTCTTGTCGATCCGTCCGACTAAACCCTGCAAAGAATGCAAGTTATAGTGGAAATGCAAAGGCATTTGTGATTTTTTTATGTCACAAAACTAGTGCAAATCTGTAGATCGCTGCAGTGTATGAGACGGTTTCATCCCACAGTGAGTAAGCTTTATTCACACATGACCTGAGCACGAAGCAGTATAAAGAAGGCACACACTAAGTCTACCTAAAGACCATTTTAATTTGGGCTATAATGATTATGGAAATATATATAATTTTTTCTGGACGGTCATCCTTTAGGGATGGTATCTAGGCTAAATAAAAAGGTCTTTGCAGTATTCTGTGTACGACAAGGCTGGTAACTGCTAGCTGGAGACGGTGAAGTCCAAGCGATGCAGCGACGTAGCCAGGGCTGCATAGAGGTGAGATGTAGTGAAGCGAAGGCTGTACACTGGGCTGCTGGTGGGAGATGACAAGGAGAAGGACTAGAAAGACAAAGAGAAGTACATCATGCCAGATATGAACAGTAAATCCCAACCTCATTACCATGGGGGGGAGACACTCTCCACTCTCAGAAAACTCTACTAACATTCCTATTTTTAAAAAGCGACTACAATGCAAACTTAATAAATGTGTGAATGTGTTTAAAATAAAGAGATAAAAATACACTTGACTGTTGCAAGCAGCTCTGTTTCAGCATCAAGGGTCCTATCCCTGCTGCTTTCAGTCCCCGGAGGACTGAAGTGTGACATCTTGTCTATGGTCACCTGCACTGTTGCAGCCAGGGCCGTTTCTTGGGGCAGGCGGGCGCTGTCAGAAGGGGGGCGCCGGCAGGGCACAGCAGGAGATGAGCGCTGCGCTTCCATTGTGGAAGCACTCACTCATCTCCAAAGTCATCTCATCTGTATCGCCGTCCCCAGGACGGCGATACAAATGTCTGTAATGCGGCAGGGAGGGGTGTGTCCCCTCCCTGTTCCTCTTATAGGCTGCCAGCATTAGGCCGGCAGCCTATCAGAGGCCGGTGCAGGCGGCGCAATGATGTCATCGCGCCGCCTGAGCCAGCAAGGGACACAGGCGGGAAGAGGCCTGCATCGCATCCTGATTCCTGGAGGAGGAAAGTATAAGTTTATTTTAATTTTTTTTATATGTAAAAATGACAATTCTGGCACATAAGGGGGGCTGCTGGGCTGGCACAGACATAAGGGGGGCTGCTGGGCTGGCACAGACATAAGGTGGTCTGCTGGCACATAAGGGGGGATACTGGCTACTGGCACATAAGGGGGGCTGCTGGCACATAAGGGGGGCTACTGGCTACTGGAACATAAGGGGGGCTGCTGGCACATAAGGGGGGCTGCTGGCACAGACATAAGGGGGGCTGCTGGATACTGGCTACTGGCACATAAGGGGGGCTGCTGGCACATAAGGGGGGCTACTGGCACATAAGGGGGGCTACTGGCACAGACATAAGAGGGGCTGCTGGCACAAACATAAGGGGGGCTACTGGCACATAAGGGGGGGCTACTGCCACTTGATAGGGGGGCACTCAGGCTACTGGCACATGATGGTGGGGGCTCTTATTACTGGCACATGATTGGGGGGGCATCTATGGGGCACATCTTACTGGCACATCATATGGGGGCACATCTTACTGGTACATGATTGGGGGGCATCTATTGGGGCACTTATTACTGGCACATTATTGGGTGGCACTATAGGGACATCTACTGAGGCTAAAAAGAAGGGGTATTTTATATGGGGGCTCTGTATAGGGGCATTTTATACTGGGACACATTATGGTGGGTACTATGGGGAAGGGGGGAGAGGAGCACTATGGGGTCATCTGCGGGGGTACTTTATATTGGCACATTATGGGAACATTAGCTCAACTGGGGGCATTATAAGGGGGTATGTTTTGCACATTATAAGGATAATTATTACTACTGGGGGACATTATGGTGGGCTTTATTACTCCCCCATGGTATGACCCCCTAGTAGCAGCCCCAGCCTCTCCCTGCTCTGCTATCCCTCTGCCCTTTCTCCAAATCCTTATTATGAAATCTTTCTCATTAGGATAAAGCACAACATCAGCTCCACCGAAGTGCCGTCCGAGATCCCCAAGGGCCAAGCCAAGTAATTGTAAGTTTTAATGTGGAGTATGTTTATGTTATACACACACAGCATACATAACATACACTGTGCCACACAATATACAGTATACCTCTACACTGTGTAGGGGTTAGGCTCCATTCACAAGTCCGCAAAATGGGTCTGCATGCGTTCCGCAATTTTGGGCCTAATATAGGGGCTGGGGGGGGGAAGTTTTTTTAACACTCTCCCTGAGAGACATTTTACCTGGAAACTGCACTGGTTGCAGCCATTTATTCGTGGTGACGTATCCCCAGGGGCATATGACCACTCAGCCTCTGTAGTTACGTCCTGCTCAGGGAGATACATCACCACTGAGGCCAGTAAATGGTAACCATAGACAGAATGTCAAACTTCTGCTCGTCCACAGACTGACAGCGGTAGGGACGGGATCCTTGGCACTGAAACAGCGCTGCTTCCAAGAGATGAATGGCCTTTTTGCTATATTTTAAACACATTCCAGCCATTAATTGCGTTGCGGTCAGTCAACCCCTCTATAAGAAACCTGGTGTAAGGGCAGGCTAAGCATTCTATAATTCTAGATTGTGGCCAAGACTTGTGCCCGCATGCCAAGCAATATGAGCTGTTGCTGCTATCTTCTGGGGAAACCCTGCTTCGGTAACTCTGGCCCACCTGTACCATACCCCATGGAGCGAGGAGCGTCCGTCCACCTCTGAACCCAGCACCCCCACGTGAGCCACTATAGTGCCATCTGGCACTCAAAAGTTCGTAGGGACAGGTTTAGGGAAAGATTAGGCAGGGAGACTGAGGGAAAGTTTTAGGGGGAAAAATAGTTTTTGGGAGGGGTTTCAACCTGATCGGGTGTCTGGGGTCCACAGCACACTCAGCTGTGCGACCCTAGACCCTGCAGGGGTGCTGCAGCTTGCCCCACACACACATTTTTGGGAGCGCCATTTTTTTGTGTGTGCGTGCGCTGACTGTGGCCGGCACTCTTAGTGTCCAGCCACTGTTAGCGCATCACCCACCCCACCGCTGATCAGCTTCGGACCGCTGATCAGCGAATTTGAATAGTTATTTTTGGGGGGGATTTTCATATTTTTTTTCTGTTAGGTTTAGGGTAGGGAATAAGTGAACGTGAACACAATATGTGACGAAAACATGATTTCAGAATGGCCTGGATAAGTAAGAGCGTTTTAAAGTTATTCACACATAAAGTGACACGTCAGATTTGCAAAAAATGGCCTGGTCCTTAAGGTGAAAATTAGCTTGGTCCTTAAGGGGTTAAAAAGCAGGTATATGTAAGGACAGTATATTGTAGTTACAGGTCCGTACTATTAACACCAGAAAAAAATATTGGCATTTAGATACTAGTCTAGTGTGCTCCTGAGGACAGTGCTTCCCCCACCTCTCTCTGCAGTGACTGATGGGCTTGGTGTCAATCACTACGAGAAGAGGCTGGGGGAGCGCACAGCTCATGAATATGCTAGCTATGGGCCCATTGTATTCTTCCAGGCACAATATATTTTTTGGTGTGACATTTTGGCTACTAGCAGTATGGACCAGTAGCTGTAATATGCTGCTCTTACATAGGACTACATATTAAGCTTACAGATCCACTTTAAATCTATATATTAGAAAGTGTGTTCTCCGCTCTTACCTGTAAACATTGATTCATTCTTTTGTCCCACAGTCTGACAACGCCATAGTATGAAGATCCACTGGCTATCATATTGTTCCCATCACTTTGTATGCAGTACAGTGCGCTGTCATGGGGTTCTTCCCATTCGGTGACGCATCTCCTGAAAAGATACGGACAAAAAAGATTTAGCATTGTAATTTTTGATAAATTGAATACGTTTTAAAGATACAGCGCACTCCTTTACCTATCCAGGCATATTCTCTCTATATATACAGTACCTATACTGCACTATTCAAACGCAAATAGTTCTATTACAGAATTTAAACCTCCAGGTGCTAATAGTTTTATTTCTAAAGAAAGTTGTCACCTTTAACGTTGGCTAGATAATATACCGAGAAGTCAATTCCTATGTAAAAAAAGGAACTGTACTAAACCAGAAGAGTATGAAAGAGAGGCAGATTATATGCATAAAAGAGTGGAAGCAAGGTGTTACAGTACAGAAAACTTAATAGCCCAAAAGATAGAAATAGGACAGGTGAATAGACAGACCCTACTTGCAGAAAAAGGGAATGGTAAAAACAGAAATAAAGGAGGAGGAAATTACAATCCCACCCATCATTAAATGGCCAAGTGACACTTTTCAAGAAAATTGTCAATAAACATTGGGATGCCTTGAAAGAGGATAAAGTGGTTAGAGAGTTAATTCCCACGGTGCCGAGATTCATTTACCAGAAGGCAAAAAATATTGGAAATATGGTGGCATCTACTAGTGGGTGCATGACCATACAGAATAATAATAATAAAAATTTGAAAAATTACAAGGACGAGGGGGCAACAAAAAGGCTTTTATCCATGTAAAAAATGTGTAGGCTGTAAAAAGTAAAAAAAATTATAAAATACAAGTACAAATAGAAAATTATGATGGATCCTATAAAGAGAACATCAGAGAATTTATTACATCTAACAGCTGGGGGTGATATACGCGATAATATGCTCCTGCAATAAGGTCTACATTGGCAGTACAAAAAGACAATTGAAGAAAAGGGTGGGAGAACATGTATACAATATTCCAAAAAGGTTTGAGGGACTCCCATTATCACGGCACTACAAAGAAAAACATGATGGGAAATTTACTGGGTCAATTTTCTGTGGGATAGAGGTGGTGAGGCCAAATAAAAGGGGAGGTGATTTTATTAAAAACATGTCCAGAATAGAAACAAAATTGATTTTTAAACATAAATACATTGGCACCTGGTGGTTTAAATTTGGAAGTAGAACTATCTGCGTTTGAATAGTGCAGTATAGGTATATATATATATATATATATATATATATATATATATATATAGAGAGAGAGAGAGAGAGAGACAATATGCCTGGATAGGTATCAGAACGTATTACAAGAAGGGAAGTAAAGGGTTAAAGTGTGGTCATTCAGAGAAAGTGCATATATACAAGAAATCCAGCAGCACTATCGTATTCCATTTCCCTGATGAAGGACAGCGTACTGTCTGAAACGCGTTGGAGGAAACTTGGTACTCGCAACTCGTATACGTAGTTTGTATAGCGACGTCACTAGTCGCGCCTTGACAGCGCGAGGTATAACTTATATGCACGGTATTGCGCCACCGGCTGGGGCGCAACCCGCATCTTAGAAACCAGACCCATACTCAGCTTGATCCCCATACTGCATAGAGAGGAAGATAGACGCCGCGGAACGCGAACCACTAGTAAGGTAACTTATGTTACAATTGGTTATAAGTGTCTGCGATCTACTTTCAGCAGGGGCATCTTACTGGTTGAGAGAAAGGAGTGCGCGGTATCTTTCATACTTATTCAGTTTTACTTATATTGTGCAGTAGTTGGTGCGGTCCTGCTGCCAAGTGTAGAGAAGGAGGGTATAAGCGCCAAAGACACTATAGCATACTAGGAATTTTTGATAAATACCATATTGAACGCTTCAAATGGCAATGTTTGGTCATCGTCATTAATGTATTGTAGCTCCAATAGGCTATGACAAATGGAGATATCACTGATGGGGTATCACTGTGGCAATATGTGTAAGGATTGATAGCAGCAAGACAGTCTAGACTGCCATAGGAGCAATGATGTTCCATGTAAAGCTCCATAGCTGGTGATGATACTACATTACTTCATAAGGGTCTGTCAGTGATATTAATTTAAAGCTAAAGATCCTAAAATACACTTGAAATAGTGGGCACTATAAAAGCAAATTATACAGCTCCCCCTCCCACGATCATCCCGCCATATAAACCTCTTTTTAAAAGGGGTTATCTGGGAAAAGATATTGATGGGTAGGTCATCAATATCAGCTCTGCAGCAGTCCGCATTGGACCCTTGCCGATCAGCTGTTAGAAGAAGCTGGGCACTCTGTCAGCACCGCGGCCTCTTCCTAGGCCAGTGATGTCACCGTACTTTGCCCATGTGGCCTAGTTGCAGCTCAGCCCCATTCAAGTCAATGGGGCAGGGCTGCAATACCAAGCACTGCCACCAGTAAGTTTCTGCATTTCTGGTCAATGTAAGACTTGAATATTTTTTATTTAGAGTAACAGAAACAATGTTGTATTTCTTTACTCACATTGTATCAATGGATGAGGAGCACACTGTAACACGAGTACTTTGTACGCTTCAATAAACATAAATATCTCTCAAAAATATGTGATAAATACAAGGTCAATGTGAAGTAGAAATAACCACCAAAAGGATCAATTCTCACAACAGGCTCTAAAGGCTCCCTGCAGAGTGCGCCCTGAGGGAGACACGCTCCACAGAGAGGGAACTTACTGTATTGATGATTATATTTCCTTCACTCTTAGGTCAAGCGCAGCTGAGAAGCAGGAAATCCCTAAGTACCCCTTTGTGTGTGGATCAATAGCATTTTAAGTAGCTTCTCATCGCAGAAGGGAAGTGTTTCATTGGCTCTACTTTGTACTGCAGGGTCTCTAAGCAAGGACGCTATCTTACCATCAAACTCGCCGCCTCTGCCTATTATAACTACAGAGCCTTGCAGCTTGGAGGGCATTGGTGTGATTCTGAACCATAGCCACCAGTCAGGTTACCAGCTTGCCCCCAGTGGCAATACGACTACTTTTTGCCATGGCTATCTATCTAAGTTTACCGACAAAATGTGTCCTGAGGTGATGTGTCTAACACACATAGTACATATCCATAGGCCATCAACAAGATGATGATCTAGCTGAGAACTTCTCAATGGCCAGGGGTAGAATTGCATAAAAAAACACAAAAAAGTTCAACTCCATTCACAGATCCCAAGCTGCTCCTGTTCCAATGCTTCCCGGCCCATCTCGAGACAGAGGAAATGATCTCTCATCACTGAGAGCCACCATTGGGAATCAAACAACTTTATACCCTAGATCAGTGATGTCGAACCTTTTAGAGGCCGAGTGCCCAAACTGCAACCCAAAACCCACTTATTTATTGTAAAGTGCCAACACGGCAATTTAACCTGAATACTATAGTTCAATATAGTATATATTCCATGTACTTTATCATTTAGCTATTAAAGCCTGCCTACATTCAGTGCGCCCTGCGCTGATGAATGGCAGGAAAAGTCTAAGGCATATTGGTACAGCATAGACTTTTTTCACAGTGCGGGTGCCCACAGAGAGGGCTCTGAGTGCCGCCTCTGGCACCCGTGCCATAGGTTCACCATCACTGCCCTAGATTAAGGCCCATTTGGAACTATGCTATCAGGTCCGAGTTGACACTGGATCTGTTATTTCAGTGGAACGTGACTGCCAATGTGCACCTTCCTATGTAATGGGTCTCTAGCCAGAATCCATTCATTTGCAAGAATAGTGGGGAACAACTTCTAAGGTTCCCAAAACACCCCACACTATTCTCCACCATCCCCGGCTAGTGTTTGAGCATTGGGTCAGGCAGAAAATAAAAATCTGACATAACCCATGAATGTTTAGTGTTCTACAGGGATCTGCATTAATAAATTATAATAGGATGGCATCACTTTCACTCGTCTGACATCTTGTCTATCCCAATAAGTGAAAAGCAGGAAGACCAATTAGTATCTGGCAGAAAAGAACCATGGCTGAAAGATAATCAATTCTATGGAGACCCGACCTGTCCTTCTCCCATTAATGTAGGATGCTGAGAGTAAACAAACGGTTCCCCTTGACCTTATGTGCAGTCACACTGACTCTGTGCTAAGTGGTAATGTACCCAATCGATAAATCTGAGTTGCTGGATGCTGCATACTGCTGGCAGCCGTGCTGCTCATTTAGACAGCGCTTATATAATATCCACCCAGGCATTACCATAGATGTACTGCAGATCACAAGAGTGCAAAAGAATTCTGGCGCTTAAAAGGAAAAGTCCACTACTGCACAATATATTATATCGTAAAATGTTTTTCCTAATACTTTGCTTTACATTAGATCTGAGCTATTAGACTCTAAGTGAAACGAATAGTTATGAATTTCACAAAAATGTTTCCGCCAAATGAATCCAAAGTTTTGGCAATTCACTTTGGACGAATTGTGCAAAACGGTGCCCAGCGCCATTTTACTGTGAAAATTGGTGGGGAAAACAACAGGGAGGAAGAAGATGGAAGATCACTTGACCCTGGGAGGGAGGACATGCCCTGACTGGCTCAGAGGCTGACAGACAGCCTGATCAGCCGATCAGGAGGCAGTATTATAGGGAGAGCATAAGGAGAGAATATGGAGATATAATTGGGTACAGTTTAGGGTTTTATCAAGGAAAGCTTAGCACCAAGTGAGGGAGACACTAAGTTTTGTGTTGTTTCATGGTTCATACAACTTGTTGGCAACTAAGTTCTGCATTTAAAAACTCATTTTTTTCTATAGCAAGCCAACTTTTTTTGGGGTGAAAATCTCAAATTTCTACAGTTCATAGGCTTATTGCCAGCACTTCAATAGCATACATTCTGCTGTAGTGTGCAAAGGAGGAGGTGACATCAGAGGAGGGTGGTGGCATTGGCAATAAAGAGTAGAGGCAATGTACGGGCAGAACCTCCCAAAAAACTGTCTACTTCTATTATGGTCAGCTGATGATGCAACTTTTGGGAACTAGCGGTGCAAATTTTGAGTCTTCACCCCAGTGGTATCATCATTTCCCCAGCTGACCATAATAGAAGTAGATCTGGTGCTGGCAGTTAATGCTTCTCCCATTCAGACTACTCCCTCCTCCCCTACCCCGTTTCCAGCCATCAATAAGGGAATGTATGTCAAGAAAAGAAAAGAACAGCGCCTAGCAATCTGATGGTGAGCAAGCTTAACTCCCAAGTTGCTGGAGATGCAGTCTCTGCCGTACCACTTAGTAGATTCTGCTGCCTTTAAAGGAGTTGTCCAGGATTAGAAAGAAATGGCTGCTTTCTTTCAAACACAGCCCCACACCTGTCCACGGGTTGTGTTTGGTATTGTAGCTCAGCTCTTTTGAAGTGAAAGGATAATCTGCAATACCACACACCTCCTGTGTTCAAGTGTGGCAAAGTCTTATGAAGAAAGAAGCCATGTTTTTCTAATCCTGGACAGCCCCTTTAAGACCTTACTTCATACATTTATAAATTGAGCAGAATAGTAACACTGTTTAAAGGAGTGGTACTAGGCTCCCCCTAGTGGTAGCTACAGCCATACAGAACTTTATTAATTAACTCGAATGCTATGCAGGGAAATTGGAGTTCTGTATTAGAAAAGACCGGAGCATCGACAGGTCTAAAACTGTATTAAGAAATGTATTCTGACAGAATTTGTAAGCGACAAGTGAAGAATGCAGTGCTCGTAGGAGTGCTGTGTTCTCTTCTCTGTTTCCTTGCTTCCCTGTCAGCATTGAAGCGATCAGGTGTAATCACAGCTTCAATGGGACAGCTGAGGATAGGTTATCAATAATACAAAAGTGGACAACCCCCTTAAAATACAGACTTTGTTGAAATTCTGTGCTATTTTCTATATTTCATAAGGTATGGCCAAGTCTTTTGTGCTGTCCACACAGAGGTCCTGTCCATAAAAAGGCTGCTGATGGAGGATCATGTGATCAGACAAATCATCTTTATTTGACATCTCCTCCATTCAATTACAATGCACCTGCCATCTGCACTTGTACTGTTGGGAGTTTAGTGCAGGGGCAGTGTATCTGAATGGAGGAGGCTGAATTATGTCTGGTCACATGACTCTCAGCAGCCATCTTATGGACAGGACACATATACGGACAGCACAGAGGATTTGCCTAACAAGGGGGCATGGCTTATAAAATATAGTAAATGGCACCGAATATTCACATGGTTATATTAGTGCGTGTCATATAGTCATTTTACATACAGACTGGTCAACAGTAGCCAGAAAGCAGCCAACTCCTTAAAAAAATTTTGCTCTTTTAATCCAGATTATTATTATTATTTTTTTATTTACATGACAATGTAAGTGTATATGGGATAAGCAAGGGCGGACTGGGAACTTTAAGTTGCCTTGGCAAAAAATCTAAAAGGGTCCTCATGTTATAGGCAGGTCCAAATTCACAGAAGGAGGGGGCAACACGTGTTGGTCTTGCCTACTTAACTAGGCAGGGATAGGAAGACCACAGTGCAGCACTAAATACTGTCCCAGCAGAACCAAATACCACAGTGGATCACAATATACATGAGTTCTGTTCCAGGTCATCATCTCCGATGAAGGCCCCAGAACTTTTCCAGCCTGCGGCCTGAGACGCTTGTGTCCCTGTGCCATTTGTACACTGCCTTATATAGTGGCATGTGGCCTACGAGGGTGAACAGAACGGCAGGTAGTCAGGCCCTGCTGCACTATTCACCATCCTGAGGACAACCATATGACTGAATTCAGGAGGGCACCTGATCCTCCCAGCGTTAATTACCTCTGAGACCATCAGGTCATTATGTATCTGACCAGTGCAGTGAGGTGGGCTTGGGCGGCCCCCTGGGCATCAGCCCACCAGGAAATTTCTCTGCAAGGTTTATGGCCAGTCCTCCCCTGGGGACTAGCAGTACTCATAAGCATGATACTGACAGTGGAAGCACGTGTCATATTTTCAGTGCCGTGATGGATAAAACTGTTCCACCTACTTGCAAGAAGATGAGGCTACAGATCACATGTAACTGAAGGTAAAACTGCTGGACACTGAATATGCAAATTTTGGATTTTATTTTCTAAATTCATAAATGACATTAATCTTGTGATGAGATTAATAATGAAGACACCAGACCCTGTTCAATATAATCAAACTAGCCTAAGAAGGAACAAATGCTCTCAGTATGTACCAGCTTCTGAACTGGACATGTCAAGCATGCTTAGGCCCCAACAAAGCAGATCCACTGTGGAGCCTTGCCAGTGGCCATAATTAAAAGTTATTTTAAAATTATTTTCTAATTGCAGTGGGAGTGTGATTCCTCATTCCTCTGATGCCTTTGACTCCCTCATCTGTTTCTCAGACCTCGGATGGTGTGATAATATACACATACAGCTTGTGTTAGGCTGCGGGAAGACATCTTGGATAATCAGATATTGTACTCACAAATCCCTGAAAACTGACGACTGTTCTACGTGTAATTTTACTTTTAATTGGGTCTTCCAATGCAATTAGCATTCTAAAGGCTGCATTGTGTGCAAGACAATGGCGTACCTACCATGGAAGCAGACCGCGTGACTGCTATGTGGCCCAGGGAGAAGGAGGGCCCTGCGCTGAACAACTTCTCTTCCCAAGAATAATCCACCGCATTTTCTTGCTGCTGCCACTAGGAGGAGCTCAGTGCATAGAGTTTTCTTTAAGGTTTCCAATGATGCAAATAGTAATTTTATCAATTCTGATGCACTGAGCTCCCCCTAGAGGCGGCTGCAGGAAGCTAACTTTTACTATTAGTAGGAGATTAATCAGTGTATTTATTGAATGAGCACAATATTTAAGAAGAACCCGTTTCACTCTTTGATAAAAAAAACTTAGATGAAACAGCTGAAACGGAGGACAACTTTTTTCATTACTTAAATTTTTTTATTAAAACCTTTGTCCATTTTAATTGGAAAAATGTAAATTCCTCAGAAATGAGATGAGTGGTGCTTTATGGCTCGTTATATCTGTAACCATTTGATGCACCCATACTGAGAAACTGGTGTAAGGGGGCCTATACTAAGTTTTGCTATGGGGCCCAGTTAGACCTGTGTACACTCCTGGTGCATTACACATGTATACAGAACCAAATGGAAGTTCAGACAGATACTCCATGTATCAGAAGCATCCTGATTATTGAAACCAAACTAACCTAAAATCACCACAATGTGGGCCTAGGAGGACCAAATGTTATTTACAGTAGAGCAGGTAGTAACTCTTGTCCGTAGTTGACTACTGATAGTATCAGATTTACACCTTAGGTGAACAATGCTCTAAGAACCAGTCTTTCATGAATATCCATCTTTTTTATTAAAGATGGCCAATTGTAGTATTCTTCTGTCGGAGCTTAAAGTGAATATTCTCTCTTGAATTATTTATATATATATATATATATATATTTATTTATTTTTTAACACATTTATGGCAATTCATTTCTTAATGTATCTTTAAATCATTTAGAGCTCAGTTTGTCTAATACAGAACTCCAAACCCTTGACTACCTGCAGCTAGAGGGAGCTTTGGAGCTACTGCACACTGTCTATACATCAGACCAGATTCATTCATAATTCTTTAGCAGTGAGGGGCTGTCCCTGCTGCCCCCCCCCCCCCCCCCGGACCTGTTAGTCTTGCGCCTTCAGCGCAGAGGCTCTGCTGCTGCTGAACCAGTGACTGTGCACGCAGTGTTTGCGGGCACAAGATGGACAGGGCCGGGTGAGATGTCCGTCGCTGTCAATCAAGCGGGAGGGTGAAGCCTCTTGACCAGTGGGGACAGCCCAAGGACTCAAGGACTTTGTTTGATGAATGAATCAATTCATAAGAATTGATTTGCTCGTCTCTACATTGGACTCAATAATAACACAGAATGTAGTCTCAAAGCTCCCCCTAGTGGCATCTGCAGGCAGCTAGACTGTTGTGTTTTAGATGTATTTATTTCTATGCATGGGATCTGGAGCTATAGATATGCTAAAAAAAAAAAAGAAATTTGGATCTTGATTTTATATGTAGATTCACTTTAAAGCATAAAGCTGCACTGCATATATATACACTTAAAATGGAAACTGCTGCTCGACTATGTATAATCCTTGATTATCTAATATCACACATTCTTACGAAGTCATCCCTTGACCCATCCTCTTTCTTAAGCTATTGCCTCATCTCACTACTCCCATTTGCCTCAAACATCTATAACAGCATGGCTACCTTAAACTGCCCTCTCACCTCTCATCCAACTCACTTTTTGACCAGCTACAATCTGGCTTTCTACCCCACCACTCCTAACCAAAGTCACTAATGGTGTGCTAATGAACAGAACTTCACAACTTTACTCTGTGGTCCTTCTTCTGGATCTTCCCTCTGCCTTAGACATAGTTGACTGCTCGCTCCTGTAACAAACACTTTCATCCCTTGGCATCAGAAACGTGGCCCTCTCCTCATACCACACAAACTGAATATTCAGGGTCTCCCACCCATAAACCACCTTCTCTTCTCACCCTCTAACTGGCAATCTCTCTCTTGACTCTGTACTGGGACCCCTACTCTTCTCCCTCCATATCGGTCTTTGGTCTGGGTCAGCTCATTGAGTCCCATGGCTTTCAGTGGCACTTCTATACTGATGACTGGGGTAGATCGAATCGGGTTCAGATTGCTGTATCCGAACCAGATTCCTTTAAAAACTGTTAATAACACGTGCTCCATCTTACTGTAAAATAGCCTTTCCGAAGTTTCTTCAAATTTCGCTGCACTTGCTTCATCTCGCTTCTATCATGTGTCAATTTATTTATTGCCATGAATTACTGTATCAAAATACTTTGCGCCTCATTAAAGAAGCCGAGGTCAGCTTAGTATTTTGATACATTAATTTATGCCAATAAAAGAAATTACGTGATAGAAGCGAGACGAAGTAAGTCTTGCATTATTTGCAGAAACTTCGGAAAGTCTTGTCAAAATTTTCTGTATGGCCTAGATACTACTTCACTACTATCCAGAATTCCTGAATATCTATCAAAGACTCAACTTCTCCTCCCACTTCCTAAAACATGGCAAACGCTGAATTCATTTTCAGCCCATTTCACTCAACCTTCCCCCACCAGAACTTTCAGTTATAGTTAATGGCTCTATGCTTTCTCCAGTTTCACAAGTCCACTGCCTAGGGATAACAACTGTCTCTGCTCTGTCTTCAAACCACACATCCAAGCTCTTACCACCTCCAACTCAAAAACATTTACTGAATCTGCCCTTTCCTCAACTTTGCGTGAACAAAAATGCTTGTGCATGCCCTCATCTACGGTCTAGCCTACTTCTCCTCTGTGGTCTCTCATCTAATACTAGTGAGCCCCTCCAATCTATCCTCTGCTGATGGTTAATCTGCCTCCCCCTCGTTTCCCATTCACTTGTCCCCTCTTCTATTCCTTTCATTGGCTCTCCATTGCCCAATTAATTCAGTTCAAACTAAGGACATAGAAGCCATGGACGATTAGTCCCCTCCATACATCTTTGGCCTAATTTTCCAATACCTCCCCTGTTTCATCTTCACAAGACCTTCTTTGCTCTGCTCTTCACACAATCAGCTCCAAGATTTCTCCATGGATCTGGACCTGCTACACCAAACGGCTAGATAACCTGAAAACGTACCTCTTCTGAAAAGCCAACAACTCGCAATAACCCTGCTGCCACTACTCAACTATATCAGCAGCTTCTACCTTTGCCTACTGTCTCTTTTTCCCTTCAAGTGTAGACTGTAAGCCATTGTGGACATGGCCCTCTCTCCTTGCACATAATGTGTGGACAGGTAATTTTCTCACTATTTAGGATCAATATATTTTGACAAGATGATATTAAAGTGAACGTGACACAATGAAAATGAAATGCAATCTACAAGCAGTATGGTACAGAGCCAAGCAGGTTGAAAAAGGGAAAAGATTCCATATACCTTGCATTTTATGCATTCTGGGCTTAAGAGTCCACTAGGCAGCATGTACATACAGAGCTATCTCTCAGTCACAGAGTATTACCGCCCACTGGACTCCCATGCATAGAAAGAACAGAGATTTACATGAATAAATACAAAACGTTTTACTGAATATTTTCTCATAAGACCATATATCAATCTGCTCTGCTCCTTTCTCCTCTATAACACGATGGCACTGCATTTTCATTGGTACAAGTTCCCTTTAAAGGGCTTGTCCCACAAAAATTATTCTACAGTTTTCAAACCAGCACCTGGATCTAAATACTTTTGTAATTGCATGTAATTAAAATTGTATAGCTGCTGAGTTATTTAGTAAAATAGATCTGTACAGTGCCACTTAATTTCTTATTTCTTTGTCCTGATCACTGAGATGGCCGCACATGCTCAGTTTAATCTTTCAACTGCCTCCAGAGCTGTGATAGGGAGAGCTGAGACACGCCCCTGAGCTGTAGTGGAAAAAGACACTCCCCTTCAGATGTCAGCTTGATATAAATCTAGCAAATTAATGGGGAGATGTCTGGTCCCATGTGAGGTACAGAGATGGTTCCAGCTTTATTAGAAAGGTATGGTCATGGACTATATGATGTCTGATTTTCATATTTTACATTATTCATGGGATAACCCCTTAAAGGGAACCCATCATCAACTTTATGCTAATCTCACTGAGGGCAGCATAAAATAGTGACAGAAATGCTGATTTCAGCGGTGTGTCACTCCTGAGCTAAAAGTAAGTGGTTGCTGAGAACCATCATCATAATCATTGCAGCCCAGGCCTAGAAAAGAGTCAAATCTACCTGAGAAGAGTCCTGGTTATTCATAATCTCCTGCTCTCCCGCCCATCTGCTGATGATTGGCAGTTCTCTCCTAGAGACAATGGGAGAAAACTAGGTAGAAGACTGTCAGTCATTAGCAGGTGGGCAGGGAGAGTCACGGAATTTATGAATAACCATGACTCTTCTCAGGTGGCCGTGACTCTTTTCCAGGCCCAGTCTGCAATGATTGTGATGTTGGTTCTCAGCAACCACTTACTTTCAACTTATAAATGACAGACCGCTGAAATCAACTCACCTGTCTCTACTTTATGCTGCCGTTAGTATGGGCAGCATAAAGCTGATGACAGGTTCCCTTTAAGTTACTTTTGTGAATGTTTATCCATGCATCATCCAAATTAAAAAAATATAGATAATACCTGAAGCTTGTCCTTAAGTCCCAGCATCGTATGTATGTATCATAGCCACATGACAACAAAATGGTTGGGGTTTCATAGCAGACATCCAAAACTCCAGCACCTCTTTTAAATTCTGTCCCAAGGCAGTTCATCAGCTGGCCACTAAAATGAGACATGGTAGAGATGTTACTGCTATATAGCTATACGTATGTATCTACAGAGGTAATGAACGGGATAAGGATCTGTAATCATGACAAGAAGATATACTCTATGTCTAGAGCAGGGATCTCAAACTGCGGCCCTCCAGCTGTTGCAAAACTACAACTCCCAGCATGCCCGGACAGCCTACAGGTATCAGCCTACAGCAGGGCATTGTGGGAGTTGTAGTTTTGCAACAGCTGGAGGGCCGCAGTTTGAGATGCCTGGTCTAGAGGAAAGATGGTTTCATCATAGACAGGATTCTTTGGTGCAGAAGGAGTGAATCTATGGAGCTGTCTGCCACATGATGTTGTGATGGTTGATTCATTGTACAAGTTCAATAGGGGCCTGGTTGATTTTTTTTTTTTTATGCTAAATTATTGCAGGTTATGGTTACTAGATTTCTGGAGATGAGACGTTGATCCAGGGATTTATTTTGATTAGATATCTGGAGTCGGGAATAAATATTTGCCATCTAATATGGGACAATTGCCATCTGCCTCATAGAGGTTTTTACAGTAAGTATATACAGTAGGTTGGACTTGATGGACCTGTGTCTTTTTTCAACCTTACCAACTATGTAATTATATATATATATATATATATATATATATATATATATATATATATTTACACAGTCAGGTCCATAAATATTGGGACATCGACACAATTCTAAAAATTTTTACTCTATACACCACCACAATGGATTTGAAATGAAACAAACAAGATGTGATTTAACTGCAGACTGTCAGCTTTAATTAGAGGGTATTTAAATCCAGGTGAAGGGTGTAGGAATTACAACAGTTTGCATATGTGCCTCCCACTTGTTAAGGAACCAAAAGTAATGGGACAGAATAATAATCATAAATCAAACTTTTACTTTTTAATACTTGGTGGCAAATCCTTTGCAGTCAATTACAACCTGAAGTCTGGAACGCAAAGACATCACCAGACGCTGGGTTTCATCCCTGGTGATGCTCTGCCAGGCCTCTACTGCAACTGTCTTCAGTTCCTGCTTGTTCTTGGGGCATTTTCCCTTCAGTTTTGTCTTCAGCAAGTGAAATGCATTCTCAATCGGATTCAGGTCAGGTGATTGACTTGGCCATTGCATAACATTCCACTTCTTTCCCTTAAAAAAACTCTTTGGTTGCTTTTGCAGTATGCTCTGGGTCATTGTCCATCTGCACTGTGAAGCGCCGTCCAATGAGTTCTGAAGCATTTGGCTGAATATGAGCAGATAATATTGCCCGAAACACTTCAGAATTCATCCTGCTGCTTTTGTCAGCAGTCACATCATCAATAAATACAAGAGAACCAGTTCCATTGGCAGCCATACATGCCCACGCCATGACACTACCACCACCATGCTTCACTGATGAGGTGGTATGCTTAGGATCATGAGCAGTTCCTTTCCTTCTCCATACTCTTCTCTTCCCATCACTCTGGTACAAGTTGATCTTGGTCTCATCTGTCCATAGGATGTTGTTCTAGAACTGTGAAGGCGTTTTTAGATGTCGTTTTGCAAACTCTAATCTGGCCTTCCTGTTTTTGAGGCTCACCAATAGTTTACATCTTGTGGTGAACCCTCTGTATTCACTCTGGTGAAGTCTTCTCTTGATTGTTGACTTTGACACACATACATCTACCTCCTAGAGAGTGTTCTTGATCTGGCCAACTGTTGTGAACGGTGTTTTCTTCATCATGGAAATAATTCTTCAATCATCCCCCTCAGTTGTTTTCCCTGGTCTTTCGGGTCTTTTGGTGTTGCTGAGCTCACTGGTGCGTTCCTTCTTTTTAAGAATGCCCCAAACAGTTGTTTTGGCTACGCTAAATGTTTTTGCTATCTCTCTGATGGGTTTGTTTTGTTTTTTCAGCCTAATGATGGCTTGCTTCACTGACAGTGACAGCTCTTTGGATCTCATCTTGAGAGTTGACAGCAACAGATTCCAAATGCAAATAGTACACTTGAAATGAACTCTGGACCTTTTATCTGCTCATTGTAATTAGGATAATGAGGGAATAACAGACCTGGCAATGGAACAGCTGAGAAGCCAATTGTCCCATTACTTTTGGTCCCGTAACAAGTGGGAGGCACATATGCAAACTTTTGTAATTCCTACACTGTTCACCTGATTTGGATGTAAATACCCTCAAATTAAAGCGGACAGTCTGCAGTTAAAGCACATCTTGTTTGTTTCATTTCAATTCCATTGTGGTGGTGTGTAGAGCCCAAAATGTTAGAGTTGTGTCGATGTCCCAATATTTATGGACCTGACTGTATATAATGGCCTTTGGACTGGTGCCCCTTTTCTTATTGTGATGACATTATAGTTCCTGCGGAAATGAAAAGCTTTAAGAGGGCTTATTAAGTCCAAAGAAGAAGGTATCCACCTGAGCTGAGGCTTTACCATCTCTATAGCATATATGACCTTGCCATCAAATAAATACACGCATATAGCATATCTTTTGCGTCACTATAAATATATAGATATATTTTCTGATACCTTACATAATGCCTAGTGTACATTATGGTCCATAGTCAATGTTGGAATAGAAGAATTGGCTTTACTACTTTGAAAATCCAAATTGAGTAGAAAATCTAGCAGGAAAATGTTCATCACCAGCTAATCTAATCTCACCATGGATCATAAATCAATAACACAAGAGAATACATTTTCCTTTCTCAGATACTCTTAAGGTCAGTAATATTTATTAAACCAGATGCCTATATGTCTCATCTTTGGAACATATGCTTCTCATACTGAAATGCGGTCTCAATCCTCTACGCTGGTCCCTGAAGCAGGTGTCTGAGGCAGCTTTCCAACTTTATGTTCTTAGGCAGCAACATCGCATATTAAAATGTGTATTTGCTCCAATACACTCTAGGACCTGCTGATGCTTGGACTCCCCAAGTAGAATTCAACCATTGTTTATATCACATTAATACATGAACAATTTTTGGGGAAAAAAAAATCCATATTTTTAAGTACATAAAACATCACATTTGATAACATGAAATCATTACCCGCAGTGATGTCAGCAACATGAATTTAACACTAATTCACCACATTTTTATTGTCACCAGCTCTGGTGGTCCAGTGTAGTACAGGGATTGTCTGGCAGATTGATTTTTTTAAAGGCCCAGAATGGCATAAAATTGAATGTAGAAATATGTTCACCTTATCAATCCCCCATCCTAACACTTAATGGTTCCCTGCCAGTGTGCTTCCTGATCTCTCTCGACACAAATTAAATGACCGTTGAGCTAATCACTGGTGATTGGCTGAGTGATCATTTCCTGTGTTCCAAGAGGGACCAGGAAGTAAAGAACAGAGGCGGACCGGGAAGCATCAGAACGGGAGTGGGAGGGATCAATAATGGAGTCTGATTCATTCTATTATTTTACACCATTAGGAGCCTTTTTTAATGTAATCAGCTGGGCAAACCCTTTACTATTGTAATCCCTCATGCTCTGTGGTCCCCTTCCTTCATGGTCTAGGAAAAAAAAGAGGAAGTAATATTTTATTTCCTTGTGGTCTATGGTAGAAAAAGGGTTTAATACCTGGTGGTTTAGAAGTGTCTTGTCTCTTATATGAAGATGACCTCAATGTGTACTTTCCATTTATTTTCCTATTCCACCCTTTAACAAACAGATCAATGCTGAGCAGGGACAGAAAGTACTGTGCAACTGTGGAAATAACTGTGGCTCTCTCTAGCTTTTGCATAACTACAACTCCCATCCTGGAAGCTGACATTTTTTAACAGTTTGAGAACCAAGGGTTGGAGACCTCTGCCTTATAGAATTGATCACACATCTCAAGTACAAAAGAACCCAGAAATTTTAAGAGGACCTGTCACCACAAAATGCATTGCACTTTGCAGGCATCATGCTATAGAGCAGGAGGAGCTCAGCAGACCGATATATACGGAAAAGATTCAGCAAAACTTGTAATTTATACATTTAAACCGCTATTTCTTAACTTAAGATCGCCCATGTGCACAACTATCAAACATACAGACAATGCTATCAGTCACTGAAAACACAGCCCCATGTACAATTAAAGTCAGAAACAGCAGAGATATAAATGCACAAATTACAAGTTTTACAGATTTTTTTTCCCACCAAAACTATATATATATATATATATATATATATATATATAAATATATTAATCTGCTTAGCTCTTTCAGCTCTGCATTTAGTGGTGACAGGTTCTCTTACATTTGTGGGTATCTTGTAGAAAACTGCTGGTCAAACTATGAAGAAGAAGAAGAAGGCAGCTGTGCCGATGATGCTGTTCTTTTGTCACCTCCAACAGCATTACTTGGCTAGTATTGTATAAAAAGAGGGGGCACTGTGTGGCTAGCACCGATTTGAGGGCACTGTGGAGTTGGCATTGCTTTGAAAGAGAGTATGCATTCTATATTAAGTAATATAAAAAACAATTAAGCCAAAACCTTTTTATACTGTACATTTGTGTCAGAAGCTATCTTTGGAGTCAGTGTTTTGAAGACAATGGACTCCATAATAGTACCCAATGGACCCAACTTTGATTTAGCGGGGGTCCATTGGGTACGGTTGTTGTGTCATGCAACAAATTTGGCACTGCATCATGATTATGTATATGGATATTATGGATTATGCATAGTATATCCTCTGACCCCATTTGAGACTGTTGCTTCCTCCATTGCTTTTGGAGCTGCTTCCCCCATTGCAGTTTATTGGAGCTGTTAAATGTTCCTGTGCTCACCAAACAGGGGAGGACCCCCACATGTCACATATTCATGGCATATCCTGTTGGTATGCCATAAATGTCTCACATGAGAATACCCCTTTGACTTGTAGTTTTGCTCCAAGGAGTAGCCCAATCTGAGGCCTGAAAAAGTTGTACACCCTTGCCCTATGTAGATGCCATTGTCTATGGTGCATCCGTCTCGTGACTGGTTGACTTTAATAACCAAATAAACTAAAGTGGTATACATGGACTTCACAAAAAGAGTGCATTCAACATACTATATGCATAAAATAAAGTCACCTTCCACTATTATAAAAGGACTCAAGAGCATGAAAATAAGTAGGCAATTCAATAAAAGTAGTCGCCTGCTTCTTTTTAATCCACACTTGTGAAGGGCATTATTTAGGAGTGAGCTACCATTCATTACAATATGCTGGAATGTATCAGATGGGTAATCTCATCTGTCCATTATTAGCACTGCATAGTAACAACAGAAAACTAATCATGACCGGGTAATCCCTGGGAACGGCGTCTAAATGACCTTCTTAGTGGAAAATGAAGCCAAATATCATAATCTTCTACTTTGCTCAATAATTTAACTGCTCCTCTTGTACAAAGCACAATGGAACGAAAGCACCTGCTCTTTAAGTAAGTTACAAATGATATACATTAAGTCAAAAGAATGGAATCTGACATGGGATTCATGTGTTGGACTCCATTATTTTGTCACTCTCTGCTCCTTGATCCAGTGTCACAGATCTGAGGCACCATCTGTAATCTGGGCTAAAACCTTGTTGGGGGATAAAGACCACACAAAAGGAGAAATAGAGTCCTAGGAGATGTTAAAATAAGTAAACACCTTTGTGTCAGCGAAATAGCTGATAAAGCAGATTAGCGTCTGGTGCGCTGGAGTTCCCAGATCAGAAGGCCAAGTCCTGTACGATCTTTGTAGCCAGCACGCTTCTGTGATCACAGCCCTGGCTGCATGCTGGGGCCGGCCCGTTTCCCCCAGTGGCTCTCCAAAGAGCAGATTATGTAGAATAACAATTTCATTGTCGATGTGTAATTCCCTCCGTGACCATGACTGTGGGCAACAACATCGACCCCTGATGCCTCGTCCCTATCAACCATTTACACAGGCTTGACAGTCCTAGCAACAGCCTCCCATGAGATCATCATGGGCAAGCTTTAACATCAAGTGCATGAACTAATCCCCCAAACCTGAACACAGGGGTTCTAGTTATTGGACTTTTAGACTTTCTCAGGGCATTGGATGTGTAGATGTCAGCAAGACGGTAAGATTCGAAATCCATTTGTAGTTTCTAAAACCATTCAAAAAAGCTCACTTGAGTCTTTATAATATATAATAATCTAAGATTAATGTGTTTGGTTTTAGTTTTAGACGTATCTAAATAATATTTTTTCCGTCATAATTATCTACTTTGCTATTTCAAAAGTTGCGCTAGTGTTATGTGGCAAATGCATGTACATAAGAGTTTGAACAAAATGTACATACTGGTCTGAAACACGATAGCTGAAGTTCAATCTATGTTCCCGATGTGACGTCTTAGAATAAGTTTTAGCTTTTTAATTTATTTTCAAAGTGTTTTCCAACCCCATGAATTGTAAGGTCATGTCTACACAAGTGTTTGCTGCAGCCCATCAATGACCACAGCGGTGGCCTCGGTGGTATCAAGATGTCACTGCTGCAGACACTGATTGGCTCCAGCAGTCATGTGTTGTCACTCTACATCATTGCTGGAGTCCAGTAAACAAAGATGGACAGGGAACCAGGTAACCACCCTCAAAACTGATTTCTGGGACTGCACAATACATCTGATTAATAATCTGGGAAGTCATGAGGCCTCTATACATTGTGTTGCTCAGTTATCCAAATCAGTGTACAGGGGTGCACTTCCGGTCCCCAGTGTAAAGCTCCTAGATTAACCTTAGGCTACTTTCACATTAGCGTTTTTTGCGGATGTCATGGATCTGCAAAAACGCTTCCGTTACCATAATACAACAGCATGCATCCGTCATGAACGGATCCGGTTGTATTATGTTTTCTATAGCCATGACGGATCAGTCATGAACACCACTGAAAGTCAATGGGGGACGGATGCGTTTTCTATTATTCAAAGAAAACTGATCCGTCCCCATTGACTTACATTGTGCCAGGACGGATCCGTCTTGCTCCACACCACATGGCGGACAGAAAAACGCTGCAGGCAGTGTTTTGGCGTTGGCCTCTAGAGCAGAATGGTGACTGAACGGAGGCAAACTGATGCATTCGGAGCGGATCCTTTTCCATTCAGAATGTATTAGGGCAAAACTGATCCGTTTTGGACTGCTTGTGAGGACCCTGAACGGATCTCACAAACGGAAAGCCAAAACGCCAGTGTGAAAGTAGCCATTTTGGACATTTTGAGTCTATGTTAGGTTTATATTTTAAAAGGAATGTCCAATTTGTTAGAATTATGGCAGATATGACAATGTATATCTAGTGTCACATCTGTATGCCACACAATATCTTATCCCCTACGCCCTTGGGTCCCCTTATTTGTGCACTGTATAAACATAGGTAAATGAACTGTTCCGCACAAGACAGCAGGGACATGGGTGAAGAAACATCAATGCCATCTTACGCCCTATGTACGCAAAGAGGGACAAGTACTGATGTTTAGCAGCCCACAGAAAGGAACCCAAGGGCCTTTCACAGCACATCAGGGTAATATATTGTGTGACATAAATTAGAAGAAATAAAGAATTTAATATCTTAAAATTGTTTTATAATTGAATAAACGAAAAATAAAAAAGAGAGCTATCACAACTAGACCAAGGTGTAAATAAAAAGGGATACAAGTAAATCAAATAGATTTATAAATGATAAATATATACTCTCAGTCCAGAATTGGAAAAGACTTAAAACTCTGCACACAATGAGGAATATCACCGGACATGGTACATGTTTACTTTGAAACCGCAATTCCTAAAGCAAGAAGATGTAGTGTCTAGGAAAAGCTACTTAGGATCTTATTTACATTGAAGGTCTGATGTTCCCAACGATACGAAAGGAGCAGAAGTGCTATCCTGTGACCAAACCTGTGCCCTTATCTCTTTCAGTCATCCTACATCTTATAGAGTGCTAGATGAAACATGAGAGCAGATTAAAAGCCAAATTTGTCATGTGTTTAACTTCAAAAGAAAGCCCTTACCATCATTCCTTACCCTTTAGACATCTCCTGAAGGTAGGCGACCACCACAAAGACAACAATGAGGCTGAGCCTACAATAACATTTCTGTCATTCCATCCTCGGTTCACAAAAATATGTCCTTTACCTGTGATCGTCACACATATAGGCACGCTACATAGAGGGGAGGGAGTCACAGGTAATCCTTGAAAATGATAACATCTGGAGGACACGTGAACATTCTCACAAGACTCACATCAAGGAATATCATGAATGGGTAAAGATTAAATGAAGAAATGTACTTTCAGGATATCAAAAATGTCTGCAATGTAATACTGGCATCTTATAGCGCTGGACACAATTTCTTAGATTGGTGCTGCCACTAGGAACGGGCACAAGGACTGTACTTCTCATCTTGCACAGATCCATTACAACAGTTGGCATTAGTTTTCTCTAAAAACTCAAAAATACAAAGAAACTGGCCTCTGTGTTATAGGCATACGTAAACCTTCCCATGCTTCACAAAAGCATGCTTGGCTCATCCATGGAGGATGTGTCTGCTGGACACTTCTGCCAATAGACCCCCTCTCGGTAAAAGAAATGGGCATGTTAAGATCTAGGAGGCCCAATATTCCAACTCTCCTTCTCTGACATCTTTCTCCTGGTTATAGACAGAAAACCCCAAACAGTAGTCTCATCCAGACTTTAATGTGTGGGGACACTTTCATGAGACAACCCCCGTAAAAGTTTTTTCAGGTTTGCATCCTTTAAAATTTATGAGGGTATCTGTAATTTTGTAATGTATTTATTTTACCTTTATTTCTTCTATCTTCTTTTCTGGGTCGTGGTCACATGACCATGTCCATGCAGCTCTTTCTTATTTCCTGTGTTATGTCCATGGGAGGGGGCAGTGATAGGGGAGTGTCTATGTAACTAGCTGGGTGGGAGGGGCCATAAACTGGCTGGGTGGGAAGAGCTATAAAGTAGGTGGGCGGTGCTGGAGCTGTGGCAAAGAAAGGAGAAGTGCATCATGGGAAAGACTGGATACAGCAACAGGAAGTGCTACATGTGAAACAAACCAGAGTCATTGGTTTACATGGTAAAAATGGGTCAACCCAGTCAAGGAATCAAAGATGAAAAAAAATAGCATGGGGAAGATGTACATTAAGTAAGCACCTACATGAGAAAGCCCCTTTAGAGCATGTATGCTACATGAAATGCCACTTGGTTTATATGTATATGGAGGAACACTTCCAAGTAGGCAGATTTCTTTATTATTTGGTCAAAATTTAGGCACCAAAAAAAAATAAAAATAATTCTCCTGCAAAACAGCACTTAAATTGTATTGGATGATCTAAAACGTTTACAAATTTTCTAAAATGTAATTTTCATTAGTCACAAGGAACAGCCTTTTAACCTAACACATTTCAGATTGTAACATCTACACCGATCTGTTTGTCTCTTATTCAGCCTTTCAAGTGAGAGCCCTCAACAGTCCACTTGTATGGACAAAAAAAAAAAAAAACGGGCAAAAGAAAGCACGGAACTGTCTTTTCTGGTAAAGGAGGCATCCTTAATCTGATCAGCTAATAGTTCATTTACCCCTCGTGAACTGCTGCCTCCGTCACACAACAAATGGTCACTTCAAGAAGCGTTCTTGTCTTGTGAGGTCCTCTGCTTTTAATAACACTTGAGACACTTTCAAGTGGTATATTCATTACCAAATAATGAAAAGAGCTCCTTCTACAAATTTGTTATTGTACCACTCCATTCATTAGAGAAACATCTGCTCGGCTTTCCAATATTACCAAATTTATTGTTTGGGTTCTAACCTTCTCCCCCCTCTTCCCTTTTTTTTTTTTTTTCCACTTGAGCATTCACTAATGAGTCTATAATGTGTGGTGGCCAAACACACTGAAGAGCTCTTGTCGGTTTTAATCTGGACAAGTAATGTAGGTTTTGTTTGTTTGTTTATTTTATATTATAGCAGATGAAAAGAATGGAGGGGGGGGGGTGAGAATTGCTTGGCACTTGCAGGGTGCGGGCATGCCAGTGTGCAGTGTGAAGGTGGTAGCAGGGTACAGAGCCAGCATTATCTATTCTCCAAGCTCTTGGATAAAGTGACAGCTTGGCATTTCAGGGATGTGACCGTTGTATCTACTGAAGTAAAGAAAACATTCTACAGGAAGGCAGGGCTGACCAAAGTGCATATTTTATTTTACTTACGGTATATTTATTTCACTCACGTATATAGCGCTGACATATTCCGCAGCACTTTACAGACATTCGCATCCTCCTGTCCCCCAATGGGGCTCACAATCTAAGTTCCCTATCAGTATGTCTTTGGAGTGTGGGAGGAAACCAGAGAACCTGAAAAAACTCACGCAAACACAGGGAGAACATACATAGAAAACATATAAAATATCAATAATGAAAAAAATTACTTTGTAAAATTTCAATAGCCCTGTGAAAATAGTACAGCCAAAGTTCAAAACCACCGGATGGTGGATGTTAAAAGGCATCCGTCAGCAGATTTGTACCCACTGGTGTAGCTAAAAGGGTCATGGGCCCTGGTGCAAGAGTTTTGCTTGGGCCCCCCTTTCCTCAGTGCTTTGTGGCCAGTGGCAGGGGAGCACATAGCCTTCATGCTGCCTAAGGCCCCCTCTTCCCCATGCCAAATTTTTGACCTAAACCCTTCCCTCCAGCCAGAGGTGTAACTTGACCAGCATGCACTTTCTATAATACTGGTGTCTTCATATGCGACACAAGGGTCTTTGGGCCCCATCAGGCTCCTGGGCCCAGTAGCAACTGCTACCTCTGCACCCCCCTATAGCTACACTGGCTTACCTGTTACACGTGCACTTGGCAGCTTAAGGCATCTGTGTTGGTCATATGTTCATATGTGCCCGCATTGCTGAGAAAAATGATGTTTTAATATATGCAAATGAGCCTCTAGGAGCAACGGGGGCGTTGCCATTACACCTAGAGGCTCTGCTCTCTCTGCAACTGCCACACCCTCTCCAGTTTGATAGACTAGGCTAGGCGTGATGATGTTTTCATTGCCTGGTCCTGTCAATCAAACTGGGGAGGGAGCAGGAGTTGCAGAGAGAGAGCAGAGCCTCTAGGTGTAACAGCAATGCCCCCGTTGCTCCTAGAGGTTTTATTTGCACATATTAAAACATATTTGCACATTTTTCTCAGCAATGTGGGCACATATAAACATGGGACCAACACAGATGCCTTCAGCTGCCAAGTGCACATGTACCATTCATAGGTACAAATCTGCTGACAGATGCCCTTTAAAAAGAACCTGTCAGCTCTACTGATGTGTCTGCTCCAGTTTACACACTCAGCATGAAATAGCAATTCTGGAGCACCTTCACTAAGAGGTCTGCAGGGTGTCGCTCCTCTGTTATTGCTCCTGGAAATGCACAATGTTACCATTCTTCATATTGATGGACTGTATCCGACAGCCTGACACCATCAGTCCTGAATGAACAATGTTTAGGGGGATACGAGTCATTGATTTTTATTTCATACATCCCCAGAAGAAGTAACCGAGGAAAAGCACCATGCAGAATGCCAAGAAAAAAATGCTCCATAGTTGTTTTGGTCTTAGCGACACTTTGATTTCTGCCCTGGGTGTGCCTCGGGACGTGTAGTAGATGAGCCCCATTGTCATTTAATCTCCTTTTCTGTGCTGATTTTTGTTTCCGTGGTGTGGATCCACGAGATAATTTTACTGTAGTATGTGAACAGGGTTGCTGAAACCCCATTCACACACATGAAGTGTGGATTGTCATCAGATCTAGGATAGATTTTGGTGAAAAATCACATCAAAACCCATGTGAAATCCATCACTTGTGAACAGACCCTTAGCCTGTACATACATGTTCAGGACTTAATCAAGCTTTGCTCAAGCTTTTTTGATGAAGGGTTTAAAGGCAAAACTAGTAGTACTTACTCTCCCTTTATGACTTCAAAAATTGCATTAAAAAAACTAAATAAAACCTGGACATGTATGGGCTGCCTTAGCCTTGAGAACTACTAAGTCCATACAGATGTTCAGCCTCTTGATACAAAAAAGAATGCACCTTTTGACACAACTGAAACTTTCATATCCATTTAGACCATGCTCCATGAGCTTCAGCCACGCTGATACATATTACCTTCACTGATACATTGTAGCAAATTATCAAAGCCTGCAGAGAAACTTTTTGCTGCATTTAATTGCATGGACTGCATAAAATGTAGCAAACCCTCAGCCTTGAGAAATACTAGGTCTGTACAGGTGTTCAGCCTCTTGATACATACAAGACTGTGTCTATGCTGGCTCCAATCAAGATCTTCAAATAGTGATACATGAGAAACTTTTCATTACACAATGATGGCACTTCATTTACATAAAACCCCCTTCAATTTGTGCAATATTCACAAATTCTAAACTTTGGCTATAGTTACTTTCCTTAGAAAAAGAATGAGCCAGAAAATGCAAAATTATAAAACAGAAATGTATCTTTCTACTTTCTCATACTGATTAAAAAGAGCATCCGCTGGCATTAAGGAGAACAGGTTACAATTTACTGTAATTCAAAACATTTATCCACCGCGTACCTTGTAAGGACCACCTGTTTTTACACTTAATCAGCAAAAATCTGTTTAAGACCATTACAACTCATATTCTAAATCCAGGAAAATCTGGCATTTTTTTACAGAGTTAAAAAGTAGGCAAGTTCAAGAAAAAAAGAAAAGAAAAAGAAAACAAAAAGAAAAACGTCACAGCGCTTGCATGGACAAGCACTATGACTTCTAGGAACCTACCAGAATAATAATTAGAATAAAAAGCATACTGGATGCCACACTACATGAGAAAATCAAAGCATGGTCTTCAATCCTTACCATACATTTGTGCATGGCACCAATTGCAGAGTAAAGAGAACATGCCACATTGAAAATTAAATCCAATCCGCAGGAAGCAGGTCAGGAGAAGCTAAACCGATTTAGGGTCCATTCACACGTCCGCAATTCTGTTCCGCATTTTGCGGAACGGAATTGCGGACCCATTCATTTCTATGGGGCCACACGATGTGCTGATCCGCACTTCTGGGTCCGCAATTCCGTTCCCCCCAAAAAATAGAACATGTCCTATTCTTGTCCGCAATTGCTTATTCTATTGGTGCCGGCGATGTGTGGTCCGCAAAATGCGGAACGCACATTGCCGGTGTCCGTGTTTTGCGGATCTGCAAAACACACATGGACGTGTGGAATGGACCCTTATCTGTAGTTTTGTGTTTGTGGGGAAAGATTCTGTTGAACCTGCCATTTATTTATTTAAATACCTGCTTATTCTGGGCTCAGGAGTCCAGGGGGCGGTCCTAATCACTGACCGCTACCTCTGCATGAGGTTGTAGAAAAGAAAAAATGTGTGGCCTTCATTTAAATGACATGCAGTATAATACATCAGACACCTGCTAATGCCTATGTCAATGCTATCAGAGGTAGACTGTTATTTTAAACTTTAATCACAAATTACTCATTTTATAGAAGTCCAAAGGAAAAGCGTACTACGAAACTGAATTAATAAATCAGAATCCCAGCACAAAGTTGTCACCTGAGCTATAGATTTTCAATGACAATCTTGATACTTTTTTCTCATAAATTATATAAAAGTAATATACAGTAGATATCTAACATATAAAAATATAAAAGTAATGCACAGTAGATATATACCATATAAAAATATAAAAGTTAAATATAGTAACCTGTGACATTAAAATCAATACATATTTGTAAAAATGTTCCCAAAAAATTCTGCAAAATATAAATAAAACGTTGAAAAGCAAAAGTTGCCTAAGTTGAGCTAAATTTGAACCAAAACGACTCTAGTTTCAGATTCCCGCAGAGTATAACAATATGTAGCTGTTTCTTTTCTTCCTAACACCTGAGTGCTAAATTTGTTATTATGTGGCTGCATTGTATACATCAAAGCAAGGCGAGGGTTTGCAATTTAAAGAGGGTGGGATATCCCAGCTTTTTATGGTCTGCCCACCCAGCTTACACAGCTTGGGGACATGAGCATGAAGAAACCTGCAGTGAAAGAAAGCTTAGGGTGCCTGTGTGTAGGGTAAATTGAAGGTAACAAAGGGAGAGGCAGGTCTGCGGAGGGAGAGCGCTTTATCCTGCCATGGGGATGCAGGTTTTCTTTCAGTATTGGCCTTCACAGATACATCAAAATGAGAAAGTGCAATTTAGAAGGAGCTCCATTCGATATGTCTCAGATTTAAGAAAGCTCATGGCACATTTTAGTGTCACTTGTCTCGCAATACGTAAACATAAGTATAGAGATGCCATGATGGCCACAGGTTCATTATCTAAAGGAAATAGTCAGGTCTTTTTTTTAGCATTCAGCAATTAGTTTGAGGGAAAAGATTCGGTATAAGGCCTCCTGCACACGAACGTGTGCGCCCCGTGGCCGTGCTGCGGGCCGCAATGCACGAACACCGACCCCGGGGCAGCCGCAGCGGATTGTGGACCCACTTTAATGGGTCCGCAATCCGCCCGTTCCACAAAAAGATAGAACATGTCCTATCTTTTTGCGGAACGGAAGTACGGGACGAAACCCTACAGAAGCACTCCGCAGTGCCTCCGTAGAGTTCCGTTCCACACCATTCCGCATCTCCGGATTTGCGGACCCACTGAAGTGAATGGGTCCGCATCAGTGATACAGGACGCCCACGGAACGGCGCCCATGTATTGCGGATGCCCATGTATTGCGGTCGTGTGCAGGAGGCCTAACACGTAACTGGTTTTAAATCCTTGCTCTTTCTATGCTTAGGAGTCCGGTGGGCGGTCCTAATCAGTGATCGACACCCTATCCTGTATAAATTTGTATAAAGGGCAATCACTTAGTAGGACCGCCCACTGAACTCCTAAGCATAGAAAGAGCAAGGATTTAAAACAAGTACAAGCATCAGTGTATAAATATAAAAATTGTGGCTGATGATTGGCTGCCATGGTCACAAGTAACATCATTACTGTAGTACAGTAAACCGAGATCCTCAGGGAACATATGAGCATTGTTTTTTGTTTTTAATTTTATCAACTTTTCTGCTGTTAGCTAAAAAAAAAATTAAATCCCCAATAACCACTTTAAAACAAATCTATTGATGATGGGGCTGTGTTGGTCTACACTTGCTTGCCCATGCAGTAAGTAATGTACCCATCTAATCATAGACATTCCATCATTTTGCAGGGTCAAAGATGGACGCTTATGGTTCACTGCATGAAAGACCGATTTTGTTATGCGTAGGGCACTTTCACATTAGCGTTATTATTTCTGTTCTTCTGCTCCGTTATAGAAGCAGAAGAACAAAAATAATGGAAGTGCCTGATGCCGCAAATAACTGAGGAACGGAACAGATCCCATTGTCTATAATAAGATCCGTATGGTTTTTGTTTGGGAGAACTTTTTTTTTGTGGAGGAAAAAAAGCCCTGCATGCAGGACTTCTCTGCTATTTTTGAGGAACGGAGCCTCTAATGCAGATATGAACATGCCCTATGGTTTTTATTTACACAATACCATAAAAAACACCTTGGTACAGAAAGTATTCAGGTTTAAAGGGGTTTTCTGAGATATATACACAGTACAGACCAAAAGTTTGGACACACCTTCTCATTCAAAGAATTTTCTTTATTTTTATGACTATGAAAATTGTAGATTCACACTGAAGGCATCAAAAGTATGAATTAACACATGTGGAATTATATACATAACAAAAAGTGTGAAACAACTGAAAATATGTCATATTCTAGGTGCTTCAAAGTAGCCACCTTTTGCTTTGATTACTGCTTTGCACACTCTTGGCATTCTCTTGATGAGCTTCAAGAGGTAGTCACCTGAAATGGTTTTCACTTCACAGGTGTGCCCTGTCAGGTTTAATAAGTGGGATTTCTTGCCTTATAAATGGGGTTGGGACCATCAGTTGCGTTGAGGAGAAGTCAGGTGGATACACAGCTGATAGTCCTACTGAATAGACTGTTAGAATTTGTATTATGGCAAGAAAAAAGCAGCTTAGTAAAGAAAAAAGAGTGGCCATCATTACTTTAAGAAATTAAGGTCAGTCAGTCTGCCGAAAAATTGGGAAAACTTTGAAAGTAAGGGCTATTTGACCAAGAAGGAGAGTGATGGGGTGCTGCGCCAGATGACCTGGCCTCCACAGTCACTGGACCTGAACCCAATCGAGATGGTTTGGGGTGAGCTGGACCGCAGAGTGAAGGCAAAAGGGCCAACAAGTGCTAAGCATCTCTGGGAACTCCTTCAAGACTGTTGGAAGAATGATGCCACAAGTTTTGCACACCTAGATTTGGGGATTTTATGCCATTTTTCTCTGGAGAACCTCTCAAGCTCTATCAGGTTGGATGGGGACCGTCGGTGGACAGCCGTTTTCAGGTCTCTCCGAAGATGTTCTATTGAGTTCAAGTCAGTGCTCTGGCTAGGCCACTCAAGGACATTCACAGAGTTGTCCCTAAGCCACTCCTGTGTTGTCTTGGCTGTGTGCTTAGGGTCATTGTCTTGTTGGAAGGTAAATCTTTTGCCCAGTCTGAGGTCCAGAGCCCTCTGGATCAGGTTTTCATTAAGAATAGCTCTGTACTTTGCTCTGTTCAGCTTTCCCTCAATCCTGACATGTCTCCCTGTCCCAGGAGCTGAAAAACACCCCCACAGCATGATGCTGCCCTGCCATGCTGAACTGTAGGGATGGTATAGGGCAGTGCTTCATTTCCCCCAAATATGGCGCTTAGAATCAAGGCCAAAAACTTAAATCTTGGTTTCATCAGACCTAAGAATCTTGTTTCTCACAATCAGAGTCCTTTAGGTGTTTTTTGCAAACATTTATGTGTCTTTTACTAAGGAGAGGCATTTTTCTGGCTATTCTGCCATAAAGCCCAAATTGGAGGGATGGCATGGTAATGACTGGAAATTCCTCCCATCTGCACAAGGATCTTTGGAGCACAGGCAGAGTGACCATTGGGATCTTGGTCACCACTCTTGCCAAGGCCTTTCTCCTCTGATTACTCAGTTTGGTGGGGCGGCCGTCTCTAGGAAGAATCCTGGTCGTTCCAACTGTCTTTCATTTAAGAATTACGGAGGTCACTGTCTTCTTGAGAACTTTCAGTGCTGCAGAAATTTTTTGTACCCTTCTCCAGATCTTTCCCTCTACACAATCCTGTCTCTTGGCTCTACAGGAAGTTCGTTCATCTACATGGCTTGGTTTTTGCTTCAATATGCATTATCAGCTTTGAGACCTTTTATAAACATAACTGTGTCTTTCCAGTCAACTGAATTTACCACAGGTGGACGCCAATCAAGGTGTAGAAACATCTCAAAGATGCTCAAGAGAAATTGGAGTCCCTCCACAGCTAAATTTCAAGTGAGAGGGATCTGGACTCAAGAGACTTTCTGAATGAACTGTATAGCATGCTGATTTGCTGTGGATTTTACCCCTCTACATTGAAAGAAAAGAGAGAATCCACGATTAAAGTCTGGTGCAGATTGCCGATTTTAAATTCTTCACCACAGTTTTCATGGGGGAAAACTGTGCAAATCGCCCAGGAAAATCTGTAGCAATTAAGTTATGTGTGTATTTACCCCAAGTGTATGTTCAGACGTTGAAAGTTCACAGATTTCTGCACATATTTTGAACAGAAATCTGCGTAGGATCCACTCACACTGAAATTTGTGTCACAAAAGAAATTGTGTCACAAAAGAAAAAAATTACATGTCAATTCTTAATGTAGTTTCCACATGAGGGTGGCTACACATGGATAAACCACATTGAATGGGGCTAAATCTGTGCATCGATCCTCAGAATGTCAAACTGCAAATCCTCATGAGACATTCAAGGGTCAGTCTTGGATTTGATCATGTGCATATACTGTAAAAGTATTGTGATAAAGATGGTACTGTGTTACATATTGGGTACTTTCATGTGCCAGATATATGTGGGACATTTTTAAACTGTCCTTATTGATAAGATGCATTTTATAAAAAATAAATTTATTTATCAGTGATATATCTAACACACACCCCTCCCATGAAAGAAAACACACCAGTGGGTCCATGCATCACATCTCATATGGAGCCCTGTCTTAACAGCTCTCCATAATTATCCAGCAGGAGACCTATTGTGGCAAACTAAAGCTGGTAGAGCCTTCCCTGGAGCTGTGCATTTCTTTCTTTCTTGTAATTCTTCTGAGACTAAAAAAACAATTAAAATTGTACAGAGGGACTCAAGAAGGTAGACGTGAGAAGGGTACATTTTAACTGGACAAAATATTAGTAAGTTTATTTCACAAAAAAAATAAAATAAAAAATACACAAACCATATTTTACAAAGAAGAGAAATAAAGTGAATCTCTCTTTAGCTTACTTTTTTCCCTTTCTTGGGGTTATTAAAGGGGTTGTCCAGCCTTTACTAAGTGACGACCTATCCTCAGGATAGGCCATCACTAGCTGACTGGCTGGGTCCAACATCCCACTCCCCTGTCAATTAGCTGTTAGGATGTAGCTCAATTGCTGGATGTCAACTGCAAAACGACACAGCACCATCAACCTTATAGTGGGAGCTCATAATTTTTATGATTTGTAGTAGCCCTTGAATATTCTGCTACTAGGACTTCACTTTCAAAATGAAAATTTTTTAATTAAAATTGTGATAAAAATAACACAAAAACGATATAACTAACCACTATAAGTTTACATCCTAACATAATTCAAACCATTAAAGGGGTTGTGCAGGCAGTATTTACTGATGACCTATTCTCCGAATAGATCATAAATAGGGATGAGCGAATCCAAACTTTACAGGTTTGGGTTTGGCGTTCAGGCAGTGGAGGAAGCCTGTTATGGATTCCGTTATAACAGAATATAACAGAATTCTATGACTGAATGCAAAACGGAAGCCTTTAAAAAGGGAACCTGTCATCAAGTTTATGCTGTCCATACTAACAGCAGTATAAAGTAGAGACAGGCGAGTTGATTTCAGCGGTCCGTCATTTATAAGTTAAAAGTAAGTGGTTACCGAGAACCAACATCACAATCATTGCAGACTGGGCCTGGAAAAGAGTCCCGGCCACCTGAGAAGAGTCCTGGTTATTCATGGATGCCTGCTCTCCTGCCCACCTGCTGATGACTGACCGGCTTCTACCTAGTTTTCTCCCTTTCTCTCTAGGAGAGAACTGCCAATCATCAGCAGATGGGTGAGAGAGTAGGAGATTAGGAATAACCAGGACTCTTCTCAGGTAGATTTGACTCTTCTCAAGGCCTGGGCTGCAACGATTATGAACCTGGTTCTCGGCAAGCACTTACATTTAGCTCATGAGTGACACACCGCTTAAATCAGCATTTCTATCACTATTTAATGCTGCCCTCCATGAGGTCAGCATAAAGTTAATGACAGGTTCCCTTTTAGAGGCATTCCATTTTGATCCATCATAATAGAATCTATGGCAAAGCAAAATAGATCCAACTAGTTTCCTTTATGCATGACGAAAAACAAAGTCCTGCATAAGGGACACCAGACGGATCCGTTATGCTTGGCCATAGACTTCTATTATGACAGATAAAAACGGAATGCCTCTTAAAGGCTTCCGTTTGGCATTCAGTCATAGAATTCCATTATATTCCAGGTGTTCAGGATTCCTCCACTGCCCGAATTACGAACCTGAACCTGTAAAGTTCGGGTTCACTCATCCCTTGTCATGAATATCTGATCTTCGGGGGTCCAATACCCAGCATCCCGCCAATCAACTGTTCGAAGAGTAGGCGGTGCACCATGCAATCACTTTTTCCTTTTCATTACACTGCCGGTCGTTACGGAAGTGCAGTGTAATTACAAGTACTCGGTCCATTCACTTGAAGGGAGTGAGTACTTGTAATTACAATATGCCTCTGCAGCAAGGGAGACAAAGCGTAGTGTAATGAACAGGAGTAGCGGTCGCATTGAGCTGATTGGCAGAGGTGTTGGGTGCTGGACCCCTGCCGATCAGATACTAATGATCAATCTTGAGGACAGGTATTCAATAAATATTGCCTGCACAACCCCTTTAAGTATAAAACATGTGGTTACAATACTGATGACTGATGCACATCAAGAAAAAATATATATAATTAATCAAATGCCATTATATATACAAGCAATTGACTAAATCAAAACATGTTTTATGTGGGCACTCATAATAGAGGCTTGCCTCCTTTCAATGAATTGGCCCACACACATTTTAAATGGACCAATAAAAAAGATACAATTTCTTTAACATCCCTGCTAAGAGACCCTACCACGTTTTGTTGTCCAGGTTCCCGTAAGGTTAAGATCAGTGTATAAACGGACATGCTGGGCTATGGGAAACAGCCAGCTTCGTCAAATAAAGCCAGGATGGTACAAGGGAGACCCCACTGGGCCTTTTATTTAGGAAAACAAACAGAAATGGCACGGAGCCCATCTGCTTATGGACCAATTTAATGATAAACCAATGCTCTCTCTCCCTCTCAGGGGACATGACAATTGGCCAAAACTTTTGGGAGAGAGGACAAAAAAAACAAGCTGTCTTTCTCCTTTTCTTGTCTTCCATTTCTTTTCTTATTGCACGTGTGTTCTTGTAAAAACGATTAGATTGCAATTTGTATAACACCGTGACCCCCAAATTCAGACATTTAACCCCTTTATGAAAAACAGAATGCCAAGAATTCTGGGCATTGTGGTAATTCCCTCAAACTGTGATTTTCAGGGTGAAATTGCAAAGGTGGCTCTCAGTACAGATCCCTGAGTTTGCACCTCTTGTGTGGGAATTGATGTATACAAGTGGGGGAAAAAAAAGTATCAGTGGGGTCTCAGTGGGCAAACAAATGTAACATGGTGACTAATTTGACTCAACAAAAAGACAAAACCATTTGCCCAAGAAGCTCAGCTGAAAAGTTCTTTATTCTCCCACACTGCAAAGAGATAGAAATATCCTCAAAATGAAATAATTACTCTAATTACAACCTCAAGCTATAGAGACTGCTTATGAGACACTTATACAGGCATGGCCTTATCATTTTAATTTGTTCTGAATCATGTGAAGTGAAAATATTTGATTCTTAAATTTAAACAAAAATGTAAAAAAATAAAATCTAAATCTAAAAGCACAATAATAATAAGCAATAAAGTTGAAATCTAAATTTCCAATTAAAACAAAGTTTACAAGTGCCCATAAACCCCACTAGAAAATATTCACCAAAATACATGTTTCACAAGGTATAAATGCTCATTTCATCACCAAAAGTATACCTTTCCAAGAATGAAGATAAATTTATCTTAAAAGGGGATTACTATAGATATTAACAGAAACTTATATAGTTGCTTTCCTCATGTACATCTTCCTTATGATTTTTTTTAACGTTTTTTTATTTGGACACTCCTGGCCAGTTTTCACCATGTAAAAAGATCTCTTTGGTTTGTTTCCCTCCCGTATGTAGCACTTCCTGTTCCTGTGTCCAACCAAACCCATGATGCACTTCTCCTTTTTCTGCCACAGCTCCAGCACCGCCCCTAACGTCCACCTAGTTTATAGCTCCTCCCATCCAGCTGGTTACAAACATTACCAACACGCCCATGGACAAAATATCACAGGAAATAAGAAAGAGCTGCATGGACATAGCCCAGAATAAAAGATAGGAGCAATAAAAGGTAAAAGAAATCCATGACATAATTACAGCCACCTTCATAAATGATTATTTTAAAGAATGTTGAACTAGAAACTTTCTTGAAGCTTACAGGAACCTGGACAACAAAGTTAAACTTTTGTTTATGCATAACCTGGCTTAGAAGATCATTCAGATGAGGAGAGTGGGGCTAAAGACTGGGCTGCCTGACAAGCTCCCTGATGGATTTCACTGTGAATGGCATTGTGCAGCTTGCTATGTACTATGATACAAAGAAGCTGCATTAGTCAAACTGTGCAAAATTTTTAAATAAAATCTTACTGCAAAAATGCTCTTTCAGACAAAAATACATACTGTACATTTAAGAACGAAAATTGCCTAAAGGTATTCATAGCTTAGTTTTCACATATATCCTTACCAGATGTAGGAGGAAGGGGTACATAGCTCTTTATGATTGGCACAAAAATTGTTCTTCAGGGGGGATACAGTTGGATACTCCAAAAATATAATGTTAGGTGATGTGCCTTCCTATGAATTAGGCCAGAATGTGCATTGCAATAGGGAAGTTAGATTAGCTCCATTTGGGACAAGAACTAAAGTGTTCAAGGAAAGGTGTGAGGGTTGCAAAATATGCTGATGCTATTGCTATATAAGCAACAATAAATAATAATAAGGTATTGTAGGTAAGTAGCCTATCTATAGGTTTACATTTTCATTGTGCTATTAGGCTTTTATGTAGAATATGATTTAGAAAATTACATTTCTTAATTCTAGACGCCTGTTATAATAATGAAGCCATTATGCACGACTGCTCTGCCAGTTTCAAAATCTTACATATGACAAAGTTAACCTTAGTCATTGTACATTTAAAAAAAATATATTCTAAGAGAAAAACTTGGCTCGGACAATGAAAAAAAAAAATCTTTGTACAGTCAAGGCTCGGTTATCCCTCCTTTGTTAGAATGAAGCTTTACATTTAGCTCAGGGCTAGCGTTAAACCTGTCAAAACATATAGAAATGGCCAATATTTCAGACAAGTCTCTTAAAGGGCAGGATTTTTTTTGGTCTGTATTTTCTTTGCAGATGGAAAGAAGTGCAACAGATACCGCTGAGTATTCTCGTAATGGTGTGTACAAGAGTTTGCCACTGACCCTTGCCAGGCAAATCTGCTCTTTCCGAACCCTTCTCTGATCTGCATGGACGGTAAAATTTGAAGTATTGTATTACATTGCTGTGCGTAACTTTAAAGTGATGTCTCCTTAGGAACACTCCACTTAACTGGGCAAATCCCTCAGTAAATACAAGAGGGGGTGAAGAGAGAAAATCTGTCATGATCCTCAAATCTGGTGAAGAGGCACTTAAGTACTTGTGCTTCTTTCTTGCAGAAAGCCAACCGCAGGATTGTGTGGTTCTTGCAGTGAGAAAAGTCGGATGTGTGCTTTATTGGCTAAACTAACAAAGATCAAACTCAACGTCTGCTATTCTCCTAATGTAAACAGATTAATGAGCAGTAAAGCAGCGTTCTATAGAATACGAAATATATTACATAGCCGGATATAACACAGAATAATGCAACTTACTCTTGGGGGACAGGGCAATTCTAAAGTGAATGCTCAGCTAAGCTCAAGGAAATGCAACATACAGTACCAAAGGCAGAAATTTCTATTAGCATGGATATAACAGTGGATAACTGGAAAGGTATACGTTGCCTCGAGAGGGAGCTATCACCCAATAAAGGGGTCAGATAAAAAAATTACTCCTGCAGAACGCTAGACCCAGGACTGACACAGGAGAAGAGTTACAAGGAAGGAGCCCTTTTTAGGTCCACTTGCAGGAATGAGAGCACCAGGAAAACATTAAAAAGTGGGTTCAAGTATGGGAAGTGGCATAGTCATTACAACAGGGGTGCTTTGGGTTTGGGATTGTGATAGGGATACTGAAGGGATTGCCTTATCAAATGACCCCAAACAATCAGCAAGTAGCCATGACTAGAAAGAAAAAAGAGGGAGGGGGTTGGTGTCACAAAGAAAATAGTAAAATGCAAAACAATAAGGTACTTGCATTGCATGTACGACTGAAGTAATATTTTATACAATATATTCATATGCAAAAAAAGGCAATTTTTATTTTGACTTTTTAGACCAGGCATCCTCAAACTCTGGCCCTCCAGGCATCCTCAAACTCTGGCCCTCCAGATGCAGAGGATGTCCCCTCGTCACAGTCACAGTCCTGGGGATAAATGGATGATGGGAGAGATCTCTGTACTGACCCCTGATGTATTTATACATAGTTATTAGATCTTCCTTTAGTCCTCTTTTTTCTAAACTGAATAACCCTAATCTTACTGGGTACTGTAGTCCACCCATTCCAGTTATTACTTTAGTTGCCCTCCTCTGAACCCTCTCCAGCTCTGCTATGTCTGTCCATAACTGTACACAGTACTCCATGTATGGTCTGACTAGTGATTTGTAAAGTGGCAGGACTATGTTCTCTTCACGGGCATCTATACCCGTTTTGATGCAACCCATAATCTTATTGGCCTTGGCAGCAGCTGCCTGACACTGGTTTCTATAGTTAAGTTTACTGTCAACTAAAATTCCTAAGTCCTGTTCCATGTCAGTGTTACCCAGTGTTTTACCATTTAGTATGTACTGGTGACTTACATTATTTCTTCCCATTTGCATAACTTTACATTTGTCAGCATTAAACCTTATTTGCCACTTCTCTGTCCAAGTCTCCAATCTATCCAGATCCCTCTGTAGCAATATATTCTCCTCTTCCGTGTTAATTACTTGACGAAAGTTTAGTATCGTTAGCAAAAATAGATATTTTACTGTGCAAGCCTTCTACAAGATCATTAATAAATACACTGAAGAGAATAAAAGCACAATACTGACCCCTGAGGTACCCCACTGGTGACGGTTACCCAATCCGAGTGTGTATCGTTAATAACCACCCTCTGTTTTCTATTACTGAGCCAGTTACTTAACCACATACAGACATTTTCTCCCAGTCCAAGCATTCTCATTTTATGTGCCAACCTTTTATGTGGCATAGTATGAAATGCTTTGGAAAAGTCAAGCTACAGTGAGGAACAGAAGTATTTGAACACCCTGCGATTTTGCAAGTTCTCCCACTTAGAAATCATGGAAGGGTCTGAAATTCACATTGTAGGTGCATTCCCACTATGAGAGACAGAATTTAAAAAGAAAATTCAGGAAATCACATTGTATGATTTTAAAAGAATGTATTTGTCTTGCACTGCGGAACATGAGTATTTGAACACCTGAGAAACAGCAAGAATTCTGTCTCTAAAAGACCTGTTATTGTGCCTTTAAAAAGTCCACCTCTAACTTAGTAGCACCTGTCTGAGCTCTTTAAAGACCCCTGTCCACCCCACAGTCAGTCAGACGTCCAACTACTACAATGGGCAAGACCAAAGAGCTGTCAAAAGACACCGGAGACAAAATTGTGGATCTCCACAAGGCTTGAAAGGGCTACGGTGCAATTGCCAAGCAGCTTGGTGAAAATAGATCAACTGTTGGAGCAATTGTTAGAAAAAATGGAAGAGGCTAAAGACGACTGTCAGTCTCCCTCGGACTGGGGCTCTATGCAAGATCTCACCTCGTGGGGTATCACTGATGATAAGAAAGGTGAGGAATCAGCCCAAAACTACAAGGGAGGAGCTGAGCAATGACATGAAGAGAGCTGGGACAACAGTTTCAAAGGTCACTGTCGGTAGAACACTACGCCGTCATGGTTTCAAATCATGAATTGCAAGGAAGGTTCCCCTGCTCAAGTCATCACATGTCCAGGCCCGTCTTAAGTTTGCAAATGACCATCTGGATGATCCAGAGGAGGCATGGGAGAAAGTCATGTGGTCAGATGAGACCAAAGTAGAACCCTTTGGTCTAAACTTCACTCGTCGTGTTTGGAGGAAAAAGAAGGATGAGTTGCATCCCAAGAACACCATCCCTACTGTAAAGCATGGGGGTGGTAACATCATGCTTTGGGGGTGCTTTTCTGTGAAAGGGACAGGACAACTGCACTGTATTAAGGAGAGGATGAATGGGGCCATTTATTGTGAGATTTTGAGCAACAACCTCCTTCCCTCAGTCAGAGCATTGAAGATAGGTCGTGGCTGGGTTTTCCAACATGAGAACGACCCAAAGCACACAGCCAGGATAACCAAGGAGTGGCTCCATAAGAAGCATATCAAGGTTCTGGAGTGGCCTAGCCAGTCTCCAGACCTAAATCCAAAAGAACATCTTTGGAGGGAAACTCTGTGTTGCTCAGTGACAGCCCTGAAACTTGACAGATCTAGAGATCTGTGTGGAGGAGTGGGAGAACATACAAAATCACAGGGTGTTCAAATACTTCTGTTCCTTACTGTATAGAACCAATCTATTGACTCACCCAAATCCGGATTAGAACTTACTTCTACATAGAAACGGATTTGATTAGTTTGGCAGGACAGATACCTCATACACCTGATACGGCATTGTGCACTTATTTTTACTGAGATACTCCAGGATAAACTCTCTTAGAAAATCTTAAAACAGTTTACCTATGACAGACGTTAGAGTTACCGGACGATCGTTTACAGGGATCTGTTTTTTTTTACCCCTTTTTGAATACTGGCACCATATTTGCTGAACGTCATTAAAGAGTCCTTAAATATTATAAATAAGGGTCTGTCTATTACATTACTTTAATTCTCTAAGGATATGAAGGTGTATGCCACCTGGATCCGGTGATTTCTCTATTTTAATCTTTTTATGTCCCATTGCCTTCTTCCTAGGTCAGACAAGCCACATTTAATGAGGAGTTTACCTTGACACTCTGCATTTCCTCTTTTCAGTGGAGAAAACAAGATTTATAAACTTGCTTTCTCATCATCGCCCTCTACGACTTCTTCCTCATCACTCTTTAAAGAGCCAACACTTTCAGGTTTAAACTTACCATTTATTTGATTGAAGAACATCTTAGGGTTAGTTTTCCTCCCTTCGGCAATGAGCCTCTTTGTCCCCAGTTTGACTGCCTCGGTTTGTCTTTTACATGTTTAATTATTTTTCCTTATATTTTTTGTGCTTTTTCACCATCTTCATGTTTGAGTAATCTAAATGCTTTCTTTTTGTTATGTATTGCCCCCTTTACATTTCTATTTATCCACATAGTTTTTCTTGTTCCTTTATTCCCATAAGATATGTACGTCTCACAATGCAAATTTAGGAGGCTTTTCAAAATATCCCACTTTGTGGCTGTATTTTAATTTTTGAGGACAATGTGCCAGTTAGTGAGGCTAATGACCTCTGTAAGCTGGTCAAATTTAGCTTTTTGGCAGGTCAGCGTTTTTTGTACCTGAAAGAATACCCATTTGAACAACAACTAGAAGTTTATTATAATATAATCACTATTTCTCAGGTTTACTTCAACCTGCACGTCTGTTCTTCTGTCAGGTCTATTAGTTAATTCTAATGGTGGATTTACATGTGCCGAGGTGCAGCTGATTATCAGGAAAGAAGCGTTCCTTCCCGACAACCCGGATGCTCGTTCAGTGGGGTTCATCACTCGTCCTCATACAGCTGCATTGTTTCTGGGCAGCAGTGTGCTGTTTAGACAGCATGATCTGCTGCCCAGAAACAATAATTGACTTGCCTGCACTAACAACGGTTTCACCCGATGGACGAGCGTTTCAGGCGATTGGCTGCATCTTTAGATGGACAGATTGTTGGGAATGAGCATTCGCAGAAACGTTCGTCCCTGATAATCCGCCTTTGGTCTCAGCATGTGTAAATCCACCATAGGTTCAGTATGGCCATCCGTCTAGTCGGGTCCTGTACCAGTTGGGAATGGTAATTGTCTTTAGTTATTCACAAAAACCTGTTTAGTTTATGAGATCCATAGGTTTCAGTTTCCCAGTCTATATTTGCTGTCTCATATATTCCCTTAATATTAGATTTTCTGTAAACGCTGTAATGTTAGGTGGCTTATAACAAGCTCCTATCAATATATATATTTTTTTGCCTCCATTTATTTATACCCACAGTGACTCCACACTGGACTTAACATAAAGACAAACCTCTCCCCCTTTCTGTTTTTTACAATCCGCCGTATTGCCACTTGTTTACCTCCCTAATCTCCCTACACCAGTTCTTGAGCCATTTGTTTACCTCCCTAATCTACCATTGCCTTTCGGGTGTGGCTCGTGGTACATGATTACTTTTAAGGTCCTGGCTCTGAGCTTGTGACCCAAGTCCCTGAAAGCCCCAATTTATTTAAACAGACTACCATTCCTGGGAATACTTCAATATCTACTGATTGCTACTAGCCTGTGTTACCTACTGAAAGATTCATACTTATTGCTTCCCACTACCCCTGTCCTTCTCATTGGCTTTTGTTCATCCACCTTCCGATCCCCAGCTTGTTTTCTTCCTGCTAGGTTATAGACATGGTCACCTCCGTTGTGGTAGCCAATGACTGGCTTCTTGGAAATATGGAACTTGAAGATGGCAGCCAGCTCTTAGGACCAGAGCGGTGGGGAGCAGGCAAGCATAAATCTTTCAATGAGTGATTCAGGCTAGGGGTCATCAGTAAATAATTATTTGAGGAAGACTCCTTCACAGTTTGACACTACAACTGAGGCAAGTATCAGTGTTCCTAGGAATGCTTCTTACCAACAACTGCCCTATGTAAGGGTGCCACCAATCGCCTTGTTCATCTGTAATTGCATCTTTCTATTGGCACATTAAATCATTGTTTGCTGACAAACATTTATTTAATAATTTACACACCTATTATCAATACTATTATATATTATATTCCTGTTGCCTGTGTCAGTTTAATCTTTTTACAATCTCAATTTCCTAAACCACTAATGTTCTCAATTTAGAATGTAAATTTTATGTTGAATGCGCATTTAAAGCATTATAAAATCAAGAAATATGTGAAAAAAAAAAAAAAAGTTTTATTTGTACTGAGCTCCCTGAGTTTATAGCTTGTCGCTATCATTTTGGTATTTTTTGACGTATAAAGCAGGTTCCACACCCTTCTATCCAAGTACATTTGGCCAGTATACACAATCTCACGGAGAAATTTAAATAGGTGGGTATCGCAAACCACAATCTGAAGACGTAGCAGAACCTGAAATTTCCTGACCTTGTAATGTAACCACAAACATTACAAGCTCCAGTCATAACAAAAAGTGAGGTGATCAAATAATAGCACAACCGCTGCCATCACTAATAAAAATCTTCATAAACCCAGTGACTACTACAATGCTACCAGCAGAAGCAATACTAAACTGAGTAGTCAAGGACTGGGCTGAATTTACTATATAAATATTATTCTTAAATGTTAAAAAACGAGAAATACATTAACCCCTTAAGAATGTAGCTGTCACGCTCTAGTGTGGGAGGGGAACCCCCACACCGAACATAGGAGCGAAAAGGAAATAAGGCCTGATAACTAAAGACACCTCCTAGTGAAACTGCTAATCAAAGCCCTGACTGACTACCAGTATGAACAGACACCAAAGGTAGGTGAGTTCATACACAGGAATACCTAAAGTCCTATCTAACCCTAAAGGACTCTGGGTACTAATGGCAGGAATGAGAAAAGGTAGGATGAACGGGAGTCTCCCTAAGGCCTAATATAAAACAACAAAGAAATGTAACACACAGAAAAGCCAAAATACAAAGTGAAAGGTAACACTTAACTTCCAAGAAGCTATGGCAGCACCAGGAACTTAGGGTACTTTTACACTAGCGTTTTTCTTTTCCGGCACTGAGTTCCGTCAAAGGGGCTCAATGCCGGAAAAGAACTGATCAGTTTTATCCCCATGCATTCTGAATGGAGAGCAATCCGTTCAGGATGCATCAGGATGTCTTCAGTTCAGTCATTTTGACTGATAAGGCAAAAGATAAAACCGCAGCATGCTACGGTTTTATCTCCAGCGAAAAAAACTGAAGACTTGCCTGAATGCCGGATCCGGGATTTTTTTCCATAGGAATGTATAAGTGCCGGATCTGTCCTTCCGGTCTGCCGGATCTGTTTTGCCGGATGACACCGGAAAGACGGATCCGGTATTTCAATGCATTTTTCTGACTGATCAGGCATTTTTAAGACTTATCAGGATCCTGATCAGTCTTACAAATGCCATCGGTTGCCATACATTTTGCCGGCGACGGAACTACTTTCACACTTTGCCGCAAGTGTAAAAGTAGCCTTAGCCGAGATCCAAAACACCAGCTATCCACAGGTCCAACTGAAGCTATAATCTGCACAGCATTGTGGGAGAGACAACTTGTCACGGCCTTTGCTGTGTGCGCCGTGACACTTTTGCCATGCTTGCAGTGTTCCTAGGCAACATGTTGCGGTTATAGCATGCAGGGGCAGTGTCACGGCCTTTGTTGTGTGCGCCGTGACATGGTTGCCACGCGTGCTGTTGCCTGCAGCAACCGGTTGTTTTTTATGCTTGTGTGTGCATTTCCCCTTTAAGTTGTAGCCTCCCTCTGTCTGGTGCTGTAAGGGTTAACTCCCTGACTGGGTGTGGTCACTTGGCTTTTATCTCCTGTGGCTTCCTGGCTGGAGTCAGTGGTACTTCAGCTGTCGTTGGAGCTGGATCTCTGCTCCAGTCCAGGGTGTTCTATCTCCTGCCCAGTCCTTGAGGGCCACCTTGTAGGACATCGATGTCATCTGAGATGTCATTCCTTTGTCTTCCTTGTATCCTCTATGTACCCAACCTCACTTGTATGTTTGATGTGGGTTTATGGTTAGGGTTTGTTGTACGTCTTGTTTGTTGTTACATGTCTGGGATGTTGTTGGTGTTTGTCCCTACATGTGTGCAAGACGTTATCCTGTGTGTGTTGTACTTCCGGAAGGGGGCTGGTTTCCCGGAGGGGTGAACCATAAGTCTGTATGCAGTGCTGCCTGGGGCTGCAGTGCACCTTGCTGTTTTGAGCCCAGGCAGAATCAGGAGTGCTGGATACCTGTGTGTGGTGTTGTTTGTACGGTGTCCTATTTGGTGTGTGGGCACCTGTACTTTTTGCACGGGTTTCAGTCGTTGTGGCTGCAGCAGGTAAGTGTGTTTCTGGTGTTCTTACCTGCCGACTCTGTTGCTGCATATGGTATTTTCCTTTCCCTGCTGCTAGGCCATTTGAGACTTCTGTTCATCCGTATCTGGGAAGAACAGGTCGTCTCTCCCCTGCTCCTATGTGAGAGAGTATCAGGGAGACTCAGGGCCAAAGGTAACCTGGTATGAGCCGTTCTACTATCCAGTTCCGCTCATACGGTGAGGAGTTAGGGTGAGGATTAGGGACGATTTAGGAGGTGACCTGCTCCCCGATTCTGGCGTCTTGGCCTAGCTGCTTTCCTTTATACCTGACATTGTTACGGTGCAGGGTTTTCCCGACTCCCCACCGTGACACAACTATAAATAGGGAAAGGTAAATGACCACAATAGCAACACCTGGAGGTTAAGGGTGTGGCCAGTACCAGAAACAACACAGGCGCCTATTTATCCACAAGGTAAACATGTCAAACCAAAGCACGTGTTGCCAGTCTCAAAGATCTCCTGCCACTCACTGTTGTGGGGACGTCCGTATGTCTCGGTACGTCAGTGACAGTAGCCTAACTTGGTACTTAAATGCTATGATTTAATAGGGTCCTTTGATAAAAGATTTTCCGCCAAAAAAATGAAAAAGAAAATCAAGAGGTGGTACATAGGACTTTCAAGACCAACCAGATGTCTCCTTAACTCTTAATGAGATATCTGCCTCTCTGTGGCCACTTTTTTATTTTTTTATTTGAGCACTCCTTCATGTCCATGTGATTTATCTTAAAGACAGAAAAACTGTACAGTTCTCCACGGTGTATAGAGGCAGCTTTCATGTAGCCTATAGAGGTCACTGTTAGAACATGTTCATGAAGAACTTCAAGTAGAGTACCTACTTACCTAAAGAGGACTAGTTATCAGTACAAGGTCCATTTGATTAGATGTATTACTGAATTAATAATGCCCACAAAGCAGCCCCCAGCGTGAATGTTGTGTACTAGAGTAAAAAACCATATATGTCAGAAGCCCTCCTGGCATTGAGGCAATTTTGGATGTGCTTGCAGAACTGGGATCCTGGGTCTGAATCCGAACACTGAGTCTGTATAGTCTCCCTGTGTTTCTGTGGGTCTAAACGGTGTCAGACTTTGTTTACTTGGGCCTACTAGAGGAAATTATTCTTGGGGCCCTACCCTATATCATCAAAAAAGTCTAACAGGTTTTGAATCCAAGACATAAACCCTAAAGACAAGTTATCAGCTCCAAAGGCAGATCCAAATGAGATTTTTCTCCTGGACCTTTGGGGCCCACTATGGCTTCAGAGACTGAGCCCAATGGAGGATCCTCTGGTATTCTGAAGAGCCAGTCCAACCTTAGGTCCAACAACCACAAATTAACACTTTTCTAATCTTCTAGTGCAGATTTTGATTTTACTATATAAACTATTATGTATATTTGAGCACCAATGGCGACATTTGCTTGTGACTAGTTGTACGGTGGAATGTATAATGTAAATTTCAAGTGAAATAATACAACTAGTAATAATGCAACAGCCTACAGAATAAACCCCACTTAACAAATGCAAACGTTTGACATATTCTGCTTAATTAGAGGAATTACAATACTGTTAAACGAGTCAGGAGTCTGCCAAATCCAAATTTTTCTTGATATGTCTTTGATTACACCAATAAGCAGGGTCCACTTTTCCTTTTTGTGCAGACTTTTTGAACAATCCTATATCTTAGAGAGCAATAATGAAAACCGAAAAACAACTACAGCACAAAAAGTATGAACATGTACATGTTACTTTATAGTCTTTCCAAAAGTCAATACATCATCAATATACAACCTCCCCACCAAGAAAGTTCTCGTATCAACAAACATAAAATAGAATAGCTGAAGAATATTCAAAACAATTCATATATGATGAATTCAGGGCTAGATATAGGGAACTCCTAACGCTGCTGACCTATACACCCCTTATCTGCTCCACTACAGTGTCCACTGCCTAGCAATGCCCTAAACATATCCTCAGGATAGGCCATCAGTATCTGATCAGATCAGCGGGGGTCTAACTCACAGCATCCCCGCCGATCAATTTTTTTAAGAGACTGCAACGCTCCCTAGAGGGCTGAGACTTCTTCCTAAGCCAGTGACGTCACATTTATTGATCACATGGGCTAGGCGCAGCTCAGTCCCTTTCAAGTGAATAGGGTTGAGCTACAATACCAAGCACAGCTGCTTTCCAATGGACGGCGCTGTGCTTGGTGCGCTGCAAGGAGAATGTGGCACTCACCAAAGTGCCACAGCCTCTTCAAAAAGCTGATTTGCGGGGAATCAGGTGTCAGACCCCCACCGATCACATACTGATGACCTATCCTGAAGATAGATCATCAGTATTAAACACTTGGACAACATCTCTAATTTTCCCTGTGATGGCGCTGCAGTAAAATTTAACACTTAGGGCTCAGTATGGCTTTTTCAGTGTTTTGCGGTCCGTTTTTTGTTTCCGTTGCGTTTCAGTTTTTCCGTATGCCATATACAGTATACAGTAACTACATAGAAAAAATTGGGCTGGGCATAACATTTTCAATAGATGGTCCAGCAAAAACAGAACGTATACGGAAGACATATGGATGCATTTCCGTATGTGTTCCGTTTTTTTTTTGCGGACCCATTGACTTGAATGGATCCAAACACCGTGATTTGCAGACAAGAATAGGATATGTTCTATCTTTCCACGGTACAGAAATACTGAAACGGAATGCACACGGAGACACTTCAGTTCTTTTTTATGAACCTTTGAAATGAATGGTTCAGTATATGTACCGCATACAGAACAAAAAAAACGGCCAGTATACTGAACGCAAAATACTGTTGTGTGCATGAGCCCTTATTGAAAAGTTTCCCCATAGATAACAGCTGATTGCTGTGAGTCCCGGCAGGGAACACTGTAATCATCTTATTATGAAAGGACCCTATTAAAAAACCTGGATTGTTCACTACCCTGTTAATGAATAATTACAATAGAGATCTATAGGGGACCCCATACACATTAAACAACTGTTGGTTGAACCTGCTATTCTTTCTTTTGTTCTCTTGGGATATGTCACCGCCAGTTGTGTCTGGAAGTGGTCTTCTCCTTTCTCCTCATAGAAAAAGCATGCACGCTCGGCCAATGTAGGGAAGTCAGGAGAGACAGCTGCTGGATAAATGAGCATTCAGCCGACCTCTGCAGGACTGTAGTACCCACTGTCTGAGTGTAAAACAGCACTCAGACCCTCACTGAACTACTGCCACCTCTATATAAATTATTGCCAGTGCCCGAAAATTACAACTACTCGATCCCATCCTCTTAAGGCCTCATGCGCACGACCGTTGTTGTGTCCCGTGTCCGTTGTTCCGTTTTCCGCGATTTTCTGCGGACCCATTGACTTTTTAATGGGTCCGTGGAAAACTCGGCTAATGCACCGTTTGTCATCCGCGTCCGTGATCCGTGTTTCCAGTCCGTGAAAAAAATATGACCTGTCCTATTCTTTTCACGGACAACGGTTCGCGGACCCATTCAAGTCAATGGGTCTGTGAAAAAACATGGAGGCACACAAGATTGTCGTCCGGGTCCGTTTTTGACTTAGATTTTTTTTTACTTTCCTTCATGTCTGGTGATCCTCCAAAAATAAAGGAAGACACACGGAAACAAAAACAGACACGGATCACGGAACCCCTTTTTGCGGACCGCAAAAAAATACTGTCGTGTGCATGAGGCCTAATTCAGAGCAAGAAAACTATTTTCATTTCTTGACACTTTTTAAGACTAGACATCAAGTATAAAAGAAAAAGAAAAAACTCACATGTGCTAATAAAAAGAACACAAGTATATTCATACCTTTCACTCAAGAACCACCCGCCTTTATTGTTTCTTGGTTTAAAAAGGGCATGAAAAAGGGATAAACTTCACACATAGACTTCTACATTAGAAAGAAAAACATAAAAGAAAAATAGAACAGCACTTCTCGGCTGTGACAGGTCGGACGTTTAGCCGACATAGTCAAGTCTTGTGTTGGCTGCATGCTTTCTGGCTCTTGATTTGCTCTTCAATCAGGCTTTGGTATTATTGAAAGATCCGACTAAATCCTGCCTGTTCAATACCTTAATCCTATTTTCTACAGCTTTATTATCTGTTTCGGCTGCTCTGGGAAAAGCAGTTAAGGATGGCACGTTCTCTCAGTGGTTTTTTCCCCAGGTAAAGCGCATTCATTCATGACCAAAGGAATGGTTAACAAATGTACTAAATAAACAACCCGCGTGGCTTCATGGTTTTCTTCCTCTTTTCCAGTTTCTTAAACTACGATCAAGACTTTTCTTTGTTTTTAGTTAAAAAATAATGGTTTTAAAAAGCAAAAAAAAAAAAAGTTACTTTCTCCTCATGTGATGAAATAATTCATTTTTGGGGGGGAATCTGGCTCTTTCCTAACGACGGCTGTGCGCAGACACTGGAGCTTGCTTGCATTCTTTTGGTTTGCTTGCTGCATTGTTTCTCCCTTCCAAGAATTCCAAACCGCAGAGTAAGAAAAACTGAAACCAAACTGGAAGCTAAAATATGCAAAATGGGGAATCTGACACTACAATTTATTAATTGTGCTTGTCTGCTCTCCTTAAGACAGAGCCTGACTTATTTCTTCAGAAATGTTGTAACACACCTGTTACGCTCTTTGTTTTGCAGTGGTAAAGAAAAAGTAAAGTTACAACAGAGATGACAGACGAAATAATAATTTAAAGGGGTATTCCCATCTTAGACAATAGGGGCATATCGCTAGGATATGCCCCCATTGTCTGATAGGTGCGGGTCCCCCCTCTGGGACCCGCACCTACAACGAGAACGGAGCAGGGAGAGCTGAGGCTGGAGGACCCCGGATTTTCCCGGGGTCCGTCCACCACCAAGCGCTGCTCCTATAGAAGAGAATGGGAGCGCACTGCACAGGCGCGGCCCCTGCTCCCATTCATTTCTATGGGGCAGACGAAAATAGCCGAGCCAGCGTTATGCTATTTTCAGCGGCCCAAAAGAAATGAATGGCGGGCGGGATGCAGGGAGGGCATATGCGCCCTCCATTCATTTCCCCGCTTCGTTCTCATTCTAGGTGCGGGACATGGCGCCATGTCGGTAACTGAAGTGAAAGGGTTACTGTAGAGCCACGTGCCTCCTGAGCTCACTGAGTAGCGAGCACTACTAGTAAGGGCTCATTCAGATGGCCTAGTGTTTTGCAGTCCGCAAATTGCGGATCTGCAACACGGATAACGGCTGTGTAGGTTCCACATTTTGCGGACCGTACATGGACGGCACTATGATAGAAATAACTATTCTTGCCCGGAACTAAGGAAGATGGATTTTTTACCGTTGAATGTAACTGCATAGATTACTACTCATTTTAGTCATTTACTGATGTACACCAGCCAAACGGTGGCCAAAACGGCACTATTTAGACCTCCACTAGGGCGATGTGGACACATTTTGTGTGTACGTCAGGAACTTACTTGGTGTACACCCTAAACATACATCACAAACGTAATGTGAACCTAGTCTAACTAGAAAGCCATTGCATGTACAGTATCCTATAGTTATGGGCACAGCTGAAATATCGCACCTTCTAATTAGAAGGGTTATCCACATAATTAGGCATCATAGGGCACTATGTAAGGACAATTTTACACTGGGAAGAGCTTAGCCCTATTGTCCAGATTACTTGCCTATTTTATTTTATGCATCTCTAACCCCTGGTAGTTGCTGGTGGAAGCCGTAACTGGCCAGACAGTTTCCCTACAGGGCAATTGTAGTATTACATGGCACCCATTCAAAGCAATGCCTTGCTCTCTTAAGAAGTCCCCATCTATGACGTCCATATTCCATACCAGGGAATACGGGTAGGCTTTAAGGGAACATCCCATTTAAATGTTTGTGAATACAGGGCTGTCTAATAGCGGACAATTAAAGGGGTTGTCAAATGTGATGATGTATATGAGACCACTGAGGTCAGTAATTGGCTGCAGTGGTCAAGTTCTAAAGGCAGGGGAAATAAGAAGAATAGAAAGGCATGTTAGATTTCAACACGACTGATCCCTAGTTTTTAAAGAAGATCTGGCAGTGGCATAGGCTACTTTCACACTAGCTCTACTAGAACATCTTGACGGAGTCCCTCCTATCCGGCATTGTCGGATACTAGAGGGTGACCCATGAAAAAGTAGCCCGCCTCCAGCGATAGTATGACGAGATGAACGAGCAAGTGGATTGTTTTTTTGTTTTGTTTTTTTATTACCCACAAGTCACAAAAGTTGCTGAAAGTGGTCCCCGTTCACATCTCTGCTTCTTTGGGCAGGTCGGATTATGTTGGCTGATACTGCTTGTGATACAGCAGAAGAAGAAATGTCCTGCTTTTCCCAACAAGATGGGACAACATGCCGCAGCTCACGAGACTCACTGGCACGGGTTCATGAATTGTTTACAGAGGAGCGAACTGTGAGCAAGGGGTTATGGCCACCACATTCCCCAGATTTATCCACATACGATTTTTATCTGTGGGGACATTTAAACCAGAAAGTGTCCGCTAACAATCCACATCCCCTGGAGGAACTCAAGGAAAACATCACACACACCATCCGCAGCATCACAAGCAGTAAACATAACCCGACCTGCCCAAAGGTGCAGAGACCTGAACGGGGACCGCTTTCAGCATCTTCTGTGACTGGTGGGTAATTAAAAAAAAATATCCATTCATCTTGTCACACTATCGCTGTAGGTGGGCTACTTTTCCATGGGCCACTCTACCCTTTCCCCACTGGAGCCCACTGACTATAATGGGACCTGATGGGGATCCGGCCTGTTTTCGGCTTTAGTGCCCAGAATTCAGCTGGACAAAAAACATTTCCCGTCAGCAGCATTTGGCCGGTCAAATCTCTACACTAATGTCGGAAACAGGCAGACTCCTTGCCAGGTCCTATTAAAGTCAATGGGGCCTGTTGGCGCTCAGGCCTCTTCCAAATATGTCGAACGAGATGAACTTCCTATGCCGGAACAGCCTGCCAGGTCATTTTAGCGCTACTGTGAAACTGGCCTTACTCACATCTCCCTTTTGGGAACACAAGCAAACTCAGCGGAACCGAACGTGCATCTGTATGGGTGGTTCGGGAGGAACAGCTGTTGTTCGAAGAAGCGTTCGTCCAACCACTATCTAAAGCGTACAGGCGGCTTTAGCATTTTCAGAATAATAATCCCGTGACCAAGCCATCTACAGGACAGAGAAAAATACTGAGGGAAAAATGATGTCACATTACAGGCAGCCGCAGAATCGGGAAAAATAAACTGTGACCGTGCATCTAATGGACGGCATATGGCTATGTAATTAAGTCATATATTGTTTTACTAAGCTGTTTACACTTAAAACTACATGCAGCCTGCAATAAATACGGAGTGGACATGGCGGCACCTAGACTTTGTACAGTGCACCGCTCAGTAATTTAACAAAACACCCACTCACCTACACACATACTGTATATTCACATACATATTATGCTGCATTGAAATGCAGTTAGTCATAGGTCAGAGGCTAGGATTACCTAGGGAAGCAACTACTGGCATACGTTGTAGATTATGTTGCACTGAATAGCATTACCATATGGCGTGTCAGGGAAAAATACTGTACTGAAATGTACTGCAATTTAGACATATCTCTGAACTAAAGAATGGATATAACTGATAGATTGCGGTGTTCAATTTAATTGAAATGTCGATGTTTTTACGATTCTAGAAATTAAGCTTATTCCTAGCTCTCCTATGTCGATGCATAAGGCAAGTAGACATTTTTTTACCTTTGAATTTCTGTAAATTATATTGAGGTGAGATGTGCTACAGAGGCGCCATCTTATGTGCTTTCCATTTAAAAAGAGGTTCTCCAGCAGCTGCAGAGTGTACATGTGCGGACATATAGGGGGAGATTTATCATAGCCCGGCAGTGCACTGCCAGATGCTGCTCCAAATTAATGATTTCAGTTAAGTCCATGCGCCTTAACTGAAACCTACGCCACCACCTGGCTGGCGTAGAAGATGGTGAATGTGGCAGGTCCGCTGGCCTCCCCCACTCCCATGCCACAACCCCTGTACGCGAAAGTGACGACGCCGGTAGAAATTGTATACACCTTTTCACATTGAGTTTGTATCCGAATTACAAATCTGGCCCATTGTCTGTATAATCAGTTCAGCAGGGCAGAAGCACAAAGGCGTAAATAGGCCGACTTGGGCCACATGGGGTTTTAAAATTGAGTGTCTTGCTTCTTGCACCAACTACTCACACTCTTCATGGGTCTTTTGCGGATTACATACGCACTGGATCATCCCAGTCAGCCAATCGCGGAGCCTCTACGGTTATCTGAGCTGCTCTGTCATTGACTGATAACTGATAATGCAGTATCGGTGTGTCTGGGGACGGAGTAGCAAAAGGGGGCGTTTACTCCTTCACAGTGAATTAATCCGTTCACTACACTATCCTAGACCACCAGGGATATTATGTACGCCTGCAAAGGGACATTTTCCAGCCATTTTTTTGCTGAGCGATAACAAAAAAAAAGTTGTGGGTATAATTGCTGAAAGGGGGGCCACACATTGTTTTTGTACAGGGGTTCTGTGTCCACCCCAGAATGTGTATAATACAGTTCTGTGCCCCGGCTGCAGAAGAACATAATATACAGCTTAGATTCTGCATACCTTCTTTTTGAAATGGATAAGGCTATTTTAAATCAGACCCTCTCCTCTTGGGTCTCACAGTAATATCTGGATATGAGCTTTAAAGGAGTCTTTGTCAGTAGTGTTGCCATGCTAAACCGCAGTAGGAGGTGGGAGAGCAGGACAAACATATCTTTTGTGGATCTTTTATTATCAGGAGTAATGTGACTATGATCTTTTATTCTGCCAGATTCTGCTCCTGTGAGTGCACTGAAGCGGAGTTTCACTGTGATGGGCTCCCTGCATTGAGCTTCTTCACAGCCCCTCCCCCTTATGCTCTGAGTGACAGCCGTAGTGGTTTTCTGGTTGGATGCTACAGCTGTCACTCAGCAGAGAGGAGGGGCACGTCACAGTGAAACTCCACTTCAGTGCACTCACAGGAGCGGAATCTGGCAGAATAAAAGATCATAATCATACTACTTCTGATAATAAAAGCTCCACAAAAGGTATGTTTGTACTGCTCTCCACAGCCACTAACTTGTGCTGTCAGTATTTGAGTATGGTCTAAACTGATGAAAGACTTACTTTAAAATTGAAAATGGCTTACTTTAAGAAATTATATGTTATATATACACCCTTAAAAGACTTTTCAGGAAGTCATATAATGATGGTATATACGCTGATCAAATGGAGCACAATGGCCACTTCATTGTTTCCATAGGCACAGCAGCTTGTTCCATTCAAGTGAATGATCAGTAGTGGGCCTTAGCATCAGGTTTCCACAATTAAACATTGATTACCTATTCTAAGGGAGGGCCATCAATGTTCGACTCCCAGAAAAACAAGGGAATTAAGGTACAAAATAATAATCTAAAACCACAGATATGTTATCCTTGAAAATTAAAGGGGTTATCTAGGAATTTGATATTGATGGCATATTCTCACTCAGGACAGGTCATCAATATCAGACCGGTGGGGCTCCGATCCCTGCACCACCGCTGATCAGCTGTTCAAAAAAAGCTTGGCAGTCTGTGAGAGTGCAGGCCTCTTCGGGCCAGTAAAGTCACTGTACACTGGTCAGGTGGCCCGGAGAGCATATCAGTCCCATGTAAGTGAAAGGGCTTGAGATGCAATACCAAACAGCCACTATACAATGTACGGCGCTGTACTTGCTAAGCTGCGAGGAGGGCGCAGCGCTCACTGGAGCTCCGAGAAATGCAGCCGTCTCTTCAAAAGAGCTGATCTATCCTGAGGATAAACCATTAACATCAAATCCCGGAGAACCCATTCAATATTATTGGGTTCACAATGCCATCCATTCCTAGGAGGTTTTATACAGACTCCAACAAATGCACATTTGCTAATACACATTGTGCTTTTTACATCAGAAGTATTGAAAAGATCAAATGACTGATTTATTCTGAAGGCCAAATGCTTTGCACACAATGTATCTGGAATTCCTACCCAATACATACAGAAACAATATACTGTACCGTTCAATCAAGGGTCTACAAATGAGCTGAATTTGCCAGGTCATTGCCCCTATAACCCACCTGCTTTGGTTTGTCAGGGGAAACACAGATTCATCTTAATATGTTACATACTTTAGGCAAAATTAATCTCAACTGGAAGAAACAGCTGCCCACACACCAGGCTGCATATTTTATTTTAATGTATTTCACATTAGTGGTTATTGGTTCTATATACTACCTTGATCTAAGTGAAAAGATGTGACCCATCCTATAAAACTCTTGTACTAGTTGTACTACTACAACGCTACTGCTGCGACTACTTTTAAAGACACTGCCCCATCACGACGATATATATGGATTATATTGGTTGTTCATTTGGATAGGCTCGATGTAATACCATATTTCTCCTGCAGTGGCCACTGTAAAAGTGCGGCTGCTCTTGATGACAATTGGCTGTCGAGGCTGTCAATATCAGATCGGTGGGCATCCAACACCCTGGACCCTTTGCCGGTCAGCTGTTTGAAGAGGGTGGTGCCCCATTAGTGCCCCAGCCTCTTCCAAGGCCATGTGACATCGCTGAAGTGAATGGGGCTGAGCTGCAATACCAAGCACAACCACTATACAATGTACAGAGCTGTGCTTGGAAAGCTGCAAGGAGGCAGCAACGCTCACAGAGTCACAGGAGCACCGGAGCCTTCTCCAACAGCTGCTCGACGGGGGTCCCGGGCGACGGCCTTTCACCGAACAGATACCAATTAGCCCGCCATTCACCAGAGCTCCGGAGAGGATGGCGGCTCCCTGAAACAGCTGATCGTTGGGGTGCCGGGACTCGGACCCCTGCCAAAGTGATAATGATGACCTATCCTGAGAATAGGTCATCATTATCAATTCCTGGATAACCCAACTAATTAATCCCCCTAATGTCTTAGCAATCCTGGTATTAGTAAATTGGTTTTGCGTTTTTAATGTGAATGTAAATCTTTTCATATTTTTGGAGGTAAGCAGTATTTCTAATCATATTAAATTACTGGTATATTTATATTTCCACTGCCATGGCTAAGGTTCTTAAGGGAACTAGCGAAATGAATCCTGATGGACCCCACTGACCTACACACAGATAAACATAGACGGGTCTATTCTACATTCTAAACATTGATGGATAATTAATACAATCATAAACCATCCAGGCGGCATCTTCAGTGGTGTTCTAAGGTTTCCCTGTGTCACCAACCTCTATCTGTCTATCCAATGCTCAGTGACACATGTTGTCAGTCTATCTTTCAGAGGCCATGCTTTCTAGTGTAGCATCTGGCATGACACTAATCATTACAGCTTGGACCACTCAAGGCACAGAACTAGTCGGCCTGGCAACTATGCACAGTGTATGATACTACACATACTGGGCCACTTCTTTACTTCTAGTAGCGGCAATCCACCGTCCGTTTAGGACCCAGTAAAAAGTTTCTGGTGAGTGGGAGAGGGGTGGTGTATTGTAGTGGTCTCCGACTTTTGCTCTTTAGCAGGGGCAGACCTCACGCTGTGCGTGCCGGTTCACAGCACAGCTGGCGGTAGGAGGAAGAGGATTGCGATGTAGGTGAGGAGAGGCGGCGTCCGGAGCAGGAGAGGTAGGTGGTATTTTTATTTTATAAAACATGAGGCAATCCGGGGCAATATGGAGATGCTGGGAGCTGATCAGGGGCAATATGGAGATGCTGGGGGCTGATCAAGGGCAATATGGAGATGCTGGGAGCTGATCAGGGGCAATATGGAGATGCTGGGGGCTGATCAAGGGCAATATGGAGATGCTGGGGGCTGATCAGGGGCAATATGGAGATGCTGGGGGCTGATCAGGGGCAATATGGAGATGCTGGGGGCTGATCAGGGGCAATATGGAGATGCTGGGGGCTGATCAGGGGCAATATGGAGATGCTGGGGGCTGATCAGGGGCAATATGGAGATGCTGGGGGCTGATCAGGGGCAATATGGAGATGCTGGGGGCTGATCAGGGGCAATATGGAGATGCTGGGAGCTGATCAGGGGCAATATGAAGATGCTGGGGGCTGATTAAGGGCTAATAAGGAGATGCTGGGGGGCTGATTAAGGGCTAATAAGGAGATGCTGGGGGCTGATTAAGGGCTAATATGGAGATGCTGATCGGGGGCAATATGGAGATGCTGGGGGCTGATCAGGGGCAATATGGAGATGCTGGGAGCTGATCAGGGGCAATATGGAGATGCTGGGGGCTGATTAAGGGCTAATAAGGAGATGCTGGGGGCTGATTAAGGGCTAATATGGAGATGCTGGGGGCTGATCGGGGGCAATATGGAGATGCTGGGGGCTGATCAGGGGCAATATGGAGATGCTGGGGGCTGATCAGGGGCAATATGGAGATGCTGGGAGCTGATCAGGGGCAATATGAAGATGCTGGGGGCTGATTAAGGGCTAATAAGGAGATGCTGGGGGCTGATTAAGGGCTAATAAGGAGATGCTGGGGGCTGATCAGGGGCAATATGGAGATGCTGGGGGCTGATCAGGGGCAATATGGAGATGCTGGGGGCTGATCAGGGGCAATATGGAGATGCTGGGGGCTGATCAGGGGCAATATGGAGATGCTGGGGGCTGATCAGGGGCAATATGGAGATGCTGGGGGCTGATCAGGGGCAATATGAAGATGCTGGGAGATGATCAGGGGCAATGGGGGCTACTGGGGGCTGATATGAGGCAATGGGGGCTGTTGGGGGCTAATGAGAGGCATGTGGCTCTTATCCAAGGTCTGATTGCTGGTCTGACCTGAGGTCTAATGAAAAATATGTTTTTCTTATTGTCCTCCTCTAAAACCTAGATGGTCTTATAGGGCGAAAAACTAGGGAATATAACATTTTTGCCAGCTCGTGTATTATCGGACTAACCCGCCCTTGGCCCTCTCTGTCATTATCATATACTGTATGATAAGGACAGCCAGGAGCGGATTAATTCCAATAGTATACTACCAGGCTAAACTTCTAAATGCCCCAGTACGTGACATTTTGTATTGTGTGCTGGGACTCGTAGCTCTGTGTAGTGACCTAAATGTCCCAGGCTAGCACACACAACAAGATGTCATTATCCCATTTCCTATTATACAGAACTACAAATCCCAGCATAAGATATCATATTGTTTTATATGGAACTACAAGTGCCAGCATTCAATAAATAAAGATGTCAAATCAGTGGATGCCAAGGCAAATCACACTACAAGTCCCAGCTAACAATAAGACATCAGCACTGGAGGTTCACGTAGGCCGCTGGTGGCCATGCTGTGCTGAGCTGTCATTATGTGTGGTATTGCAATTAGCAGGGTCGTCTGCTGCCTGAAAAGTGCACTGCAAAAAGCATATGATTTCCTACCTTTTGTAGCCAACCCATGTCTTTCTAAAGGGTACAGAGGACATTTGCAGGCAGGATCCGGGGTGGCTTACAGAAGGTACCAAACCACATGCCTAGGGAAAAGGCTCCTTGTTTTCATTGGCCCCACCAGCCAGCATTATGACCATGCCTAACAGTTTTCTGACCCTGACCTTGGCTTGGCCACACCTTCTACCAGTTTGGCTCCGCCTACAACATCGGGCCAAGTCTACTCCCCCCCCAAAGGCCACTTAGCGTTTCCAAACCACCTTTGGGGAAGTGAGTGGGATTATAATTGCTTCATGTTATCGTGAATAGAAATCACTGTAGATATCCCACTTTCCTTGTCTATCACATGGGCCGAGAATTTATTTTTTTCAATTTTTGTCTTTGTATGTCAAAACAGTGACACTACAATTAAAAAGCCAAAGAGGAATTTCTTCACCCTCGAGAACCACCATGTTTAGCCATTAAATGGAAGTCACTGGTGACCACTCTGTTCTGTTTATTGCAGATCTGCAAGCAATGGGACAACTAAAGCAGCTCTCAGGGACCTCCCCAGATAGCACTGGGTCTATAGGGCCCTTTACAATGGCCAATTTTGCCGGCAATTGTCAGGAATGAAGCTTTCCTTCCCGAAACGCACCTGCTCATCAGCGGAGGAGACCACTGCATTTACATGTAGGGGGAGGAGTGATAGCTAAGGCCATCGCTCGTCCCCATAGAGACTCATTGTTTGCCAGCAGCAGAGGCTGTTTACACAGCACGATCTGCTGCCGGCAAACAATGATTTCGGCTACTTTCACACTCTGGTTTGGTGCGGATCCGTCATGGATCTGCAAAGACGGATCAGTTCAGATAATACAAACGTCTGCATCCGTTCAGAACGGATCCGTTTGTATTATCTTTAACATAGCCAAGACAGATCCGTCTTGAACACCACTGAAAGTCAATGGGGGACGGATCCGTCTTTTATTGTGTCATAGAAAACTGATCCGTCCCTATTGACTTACATTGTGTGTCAGAACGTTTGGCTCAGTTTCGTCAGACGGGCACCAAAGCGGAATGGAGGCGGAATGGAGACGGAACGGAGGCAAATTGATGCATTCTGAGCGGATCCTTTTCCATTCAGAATGCATTAGGGCAAAACTGACCCGTTTTGGACCGCTTGTGAGAGCCCTGAACGGATCTCAGAAACGGAAAGCCAAAACGCCAGTGTGAAAGTAGCCTTAGGTGTCTTCACAAACAATCCAATTAGTGTTTCCCTGGTTCATCGGGTAATCGGCAGCACCTTTACACTGCCAGATAATCACTAATGAGCATTCCTATGAACATAAGTTAGCGATTATCTGGCAGATTTCCAGCCCGTGTAAAGGGCCTTTAGCTTTCTGGAAGTCTGCAGGACTTTGGGCAGAAAAGATACTGGATTCACTATAGACAAACCTGAATTTTTAAGTGGTTTTAAAGGGGTTTTCCGAGGTTTTGATACCGATGACCTATCATCAGGATAGGTCATCGGTATCTGTTTGGTGAGAGACCGTCACCTGGGACCCCCGTCGAGCAGCTGTTTGAGAAGGCACCGGTGCTCCTGTGAGTGTCGCGGCCTTCTCGCAGCTTACCAAGCACAGCGCCGTACATTGTATAGCGGCTGAGCTTGGTATCATGCTCAGCCCCATTCACTTCAATGGGGCTGAGCGTTATACCATGCACAGACGCTATACATGTGCTTGGTAGATAGATAGAATCTGTAAGTGTGATCTATTGGTATAGTTTCACTAGATTCCTCCATACTGTGGCTGGATGACGTTATAAGGTGATCAGGTGCCAGAATAGAAGATTCATCTGCTCATATCCCAGATTGCTATATCAGTTTTACAGTCACCAGACGTCGATTGTAAATTTTCACAGCACATCCAGAAAAAAGGTTTATGCTATGAGTGTTGGCAGAGAACAGACATCTGATATTACACATAGATATTACCTTTGAAGGTCCCAAATCCTGAGCGGTGATGTATGGTGGCAGCAGGCTGTCCCAGTAACGAAGGAGCTGTAAAGACACACAAAGGGAAGAACATTACCCAGCGGAAGGGAACATGGGGGATGGGTCACCTGTCCTACACAGAGAACACAGCGATTGACTCGATATATCAAATCTGTTATTCATCTTACATCCCTCTTCCTTATACAGTGATCCCTCAAGATACGATGGCCTCAGGACACAATGTTTTCAACATACAATGGTCTTTTCCGACCCATCGTAAGTGGAAACTAGACTGAACATACAATGTCTCAGACTCGGATCCAGTCAACCAAGGCCTTTTCTCTGGTAAAATAGCTGAATTAGTTGCTATGTAGCACCTTTTTCTGACTTGTTTTATCTGTCTTAGGGCTTGTTCACACGACTTGTGCTGCCCGTGCTGTGGACCGCAAATTGCGGTCCGCAATGCACTGGCACCGACCGTTGGGCAGCCATATGCAGATCGCGGACCCATTCACTTTAATGGGTCCGCGATCCGTCCACTCCGCAAAAAGATAGGGCAAGTTCTATCTTTTTGCGGTGAGTAAGCACGGAACAGAACCCACGAAAGCACTCCGTAGTGCTTCCGTTCCATATCTCCAGATCACTTGAATGGGTCCGCATACGTGATGCAGAATGCACACAGCCGGTGCCCCCGTGAATTGCGGACCTGCCATATGCAGGCCGCAATACGGCAACGGCGTGTGAACAAGTCCCTAGGCCTCTTGCACCCTAACGTTTTTTTTTTTTCGTTTCCGTTCTTTGCGTTCCCTTTACGGACAGTATACGGAACCATTCATTTCAATGGATCTGCAAAACAAACGGAAGGTACTCCGTATGCCTTCCGTTTTTCCGTTCAAAGATAGAACATGTCCTATTATTGTCCGCATAATGGACAAGGATAGTACTGTTCTAACAGGGGCCAGCTGTTCCGTTCTGCAAAAAACAGAATGCACAGGGACATCATCCGTATTTTTTGCGGATCATAAAATACAGAAAAAGCCATACGATCGTGTGCAAGAAGCCTTAGTCATCTCCTTTTTTGTTCTTATATCTTCATTTTCTCTTATCGTGGATGACATTTTGGGGCTTTGGAACCGATTACTCAAGGTTTCAACATAGAATGGTCGTCCTGGAACCAATTAATATTGTAACTTGAGGGACCACTGTACATAGTAAGATAACACGGGTGCCCATCACAGATATGCTTACAATCCATACCACTCAACTGCTACACGCAAATCCATGTGTTAAAGGGAACCTGTCACATTGAACAAGTATCTGAGCTGAGGGCAGCAGGTTATAGAGCAGGAGGAGCTGAGCAGATTGATGTATAGTTTTGTGGGAAAAGATTCAGTACAACTTGTATTTTATACATTTATATTCCTGCTCATTCTGAGCTTTGAAGTCCAGGAGGCGGTCCTACCAGTGATTGACAGCTCTCTCTGTATACACAGTCATAGAGGGAAGGCTGTCAATCACTGATAGGACCACCTCCTGGACTTTAAAGCCCAGATTTAGCAGGAATTTATATGAATGAAATACAGGTTTTACGAAATCTTTCCCCATAAAACTATATATCAATCTGCTCAGCTCCTCCTGATCTATAACATGCAGCCTGCAAATTACTTAGCATTTTCATTAGGACAGGTTCCCTTTAAACACAGGTGTTTCCCCATGGATTCTCCACAACAGTGATCGTATGATACTGCAGCCTAATGTCATGTGACATCAGCATCGGAGTGACCCCAAGTGCAGCAGGGAAGACTGGGACAGAGCCCAGAGGCCTCCAAGGACAGAGAAGTATATTCTTCTCGTTCCTCAGTTCCCATAAGCAGTTCCAAGAACTGCTGCTTTGTGAACCACATGGTGGAAAGGTGCCGTGAACTGCAAGCAAACTACTGCATGCAGCTCTATCTTTGCAGTCATGTTTTTTTACCATTTAAGTCAACGGAATGGGTGGAAGTTTATAAAAAAAACAAAAAAAAAAAAACAGTATTTGCTATACGCATTTAAACTTCTACCCCACTCACAATTTTACCATGGTCCGAAAATGGGAATACATGGCAATGCCACAAGATCTCTGGACTTGTCCTGGCACAAAGTGGCATTATCAATGTAACAAATGCTGAAACTTTTATCAAAAAAGTGAAGTACAGGCAGAGTTGTGAAATCGGCTCTGGTGAACAGGGGTTAGGAACATGTTGCCCGAACAGTTTTTTTTTATTTGAAAAATGTTATGTCCTACGATAGTGGTTCTCAAAGTTAGCTGGCATCCATATACTGTATACTGCTATTGCTGTTGTATATTAGCTTTTAATGAGGATCACAAAAGGGACTGTACAATCTCAAAAAATCAAGGCCGTTTTTCTCAGAAACATCCCTCCACCTGTCTACTATGTGTGATATTGTAGCTCAGGCCTTTTGACCTCAATGGAGATATGGAGAATGTGTAGCACTGTTTCAAAACAGAAAGCAACAGAATTTTACTATCCTGTACCACCACCTTGAAGTTCCTTAAAAGGGTTCTCCGGGAATTCTTTAAATTGGGCACCAACAACCTGTCCTAGAATGTGAGCAGGACGAATTGCCACCACTTGCAGAACTGCCTAAGGGCTTAGGGTGTGAGGCCTCACTACATTGCTCTATAATAGATGGTAATGATGGATCCAGATTAGGATATGCAATCATGGCTGAGCAGTCTGACAGGAACGCTTACCAATATGGGGTATATGAAAGTGCCAGAGAGCAGTGTGTAGCGAGGCCCCACACCCTCACCCCCTAGGCAGCTCTGCAAGTCCTGCTCGCATTCTAGTACAGGATGCTGGCAGCCATTTTAAATCATTCCCAGAGAACCCCTTTCAATAGCTATGACAGCCAGTGGGCATTTTTACAAAACTGATAGCTGGAAGTGCAGCCGTATTTGTTGTCACCATTAAATTTTATCTTCATCAATTTGTCACTTTGACATTGGTAAAACGTGTCAATATAATGGCAGCTGCTTATGACTTTCCAGGAAGATCCTTTAAAAGTAACAACCAATAAGTAAGTTAGGCTACTTTCACACTTGCGGCAGAGTGATCCGGCAAGCAGTTCCATCGCCGGAACTGCCTGCCGGATCAGGCAATCTGCATGCAAACGGACAGCATTTGTAGATGGATCCGGATGTGAATCCGTCTCACAAATGCATTGCAAGAACGGACAAACGGATCAGTTTCTATATTTTTTTTCTTCACATTTTTACCGGTCTGCGCATGCAGGACGGATCCGGCATTTTCGGTATTTTTAATGCCGGATCCGACACTAATACATTTCAATGTTAATTAATGCCGAATCCGGCATTCCGGCAACTGATCCGGAATTTTGTACAGTGACTGAACTGAAGAAATCCTGATGCATCCTGAACGGATTTCTCTCCATTCAGAATGCATGGGGATATGCCTGATCAGTTCTTTTACGGTATTGAGCCCCTATGATGAAACTCTATGCCGGAAAAGAAAAACGCTAGTGTGAAAGTAGCCTTAGCTTGTCCTGCTGTCCTTTTTGAACAAACTGGCTAAACAACAAAACGGAAGAAGGCCAGCACCTCTGTAATTAAATGAAACATAACTTTGGGCAGTATTCCAACTTCCACACCATAAGGCAACTTTATTTTAATAAAATAAAGAGTGTACACCAAATAAAATGGTACGGCTTGTTTTACAAATGTAGTATAATGGAATACCAGTCACTTCTTGGCCTCTGCAGGGACCTTGGGGTTCCAAGGAGAACCGATAATACCTTAGCCTCCACCACAAGGTTTAGCGCCAAGCCTAATCTTTTAGCAGCCCAGTAGGTTCACTATTCCTCTGCAGGTTACTCTATGAAAAGTAATTAATTGTATTTCTGTGGCTGTCAATTTTTTTCCCCCACGTATGATTTGTAAGTCAATTTCTGATAAATATTTGGTCACCTAATCTGGGTTTGTTGCTTGCTCCCTGTAGCCTTACTACATAAGAAAAAAATTATTATTTACAATTATTTATCCACAAAGATCTATATTGAGTCACAAGGTCTACAAGTATCAAAAAAAATAATAATATTGTAACAAATTTACAACATAAAGCTATAAGACACAGTCGAGGCACGTTATTATGACCACCAGCTAATATCCAGAGTCACCTCCATGTGCAGCACGGACAGCAGCTAGACGGACTAGGAGTGACTCAGTAAGGTCCTGGTAGGTTGTCCTAGGTATCTGGAGCCATGCTGACCGCAGAGCATCCCACAGGTGCTGGAGGGTTTGTGGGGGAAGATCAATAGAGTGAACAAGATGATCAAGGTGGTCCCACAGATGCTAATTTGGGTTCAAGTCTGGGGAATTAGGGGGCTAGGGTAGTACCCGGAAGTCTTAGTCAACTAATGTCGGACATTTTTAGCTCTGTGACATGTTGCATTGTCTTGCTGGAAGATCCCATCTGCCCTGCGGAAGACAATCGGCAAGTATGGGTGTACATCATCTGCAAGAATGCATTCATACCCAAGTCAGTTAAGAGTGCTTTCTACATGGATGAGTGGGCCCAGGGAATGCCCCGAAAACATTCCCCAGACCATAACGCTGCCACCACCAGCTTGTCTTCTTCCAGCAAGACTCTTTGTTCTCTGATGTTTCTCGCCTGACACGCCAACGTCCATCTGTTCGATGAAGCAGAAAACGTGACTCGTCTGAGAAGGCAACCCTTTGCCAATCAGCGGAGGTCCAATTCCAATACTGCTGCGAAAATTTAAGACTTTGCTGCCGATGCAATTCATTAGCAGACATGCAGTGACCATCTGTCAGCTTTGGAGCCCCATACACAGTAGGGTTCACTGAACTGTTTTAGACACACGTCTGGTAGGCCGCTCTTCATTTTAGTTGTTGAGCTTCTCTCCACTGTAGCCTGTCGGTCCACCCTTCTGCACCTTTGCAGCTGATGTTCATCTTTCACATCAATTGCATGTCCGCTATCACCACAGCAGCACAAAAACAGTTTACAGACTGCAGTTTCAGAAATACTGGCACTCTAGGCACGAAAGCCAATAACCATTACTTTTGGAAACTCTGATAAATCTCTCCTTTTACCCATGTCAGCAACAATGGATATGTGCACAGACAGCCTATCACACACCTTATATACCCACCAAGCCGGCTTACAACACATGATTTACGTTGCCAACCTTGAAAGTAGGAAGTGGTCGTGATAATGTGACTCCACTGTGTAGATTAGAACAACTGGAAAAAAGCCTACATTGATGTGTTTATTCTCACTCCAAAAAGTGTTCCTTCAGTGGCATTCAAAAATGTGAGAAAAGTATTTTGTCAATGAAGCATGCAACTCTATTTTCTTTTTCTTCTACATAATCCATTAATAACTACCAAAGCCAATTACTGTAGTGAGTAACATACCAGCCTCTCACAAATCATTCTGGTGAGCAATTTGCTTCTTAAGATGCTTAAAAAATGTAAACAATGAAGAGACGAGCAGGGTTATTCTCCCTCTGGAAGGTATGCAATAACACTCTTTGATTATTGCAACGGGTCTAAATTAGCATCAAGGTAAGTCAATAGTGAAGAGAGAGGGGAGGAAACCATTTCTAATCCCTGCCACTCTGGCATATCTGACCTCCCAGTAGGCCTGCGGTAGGGATTAATAACTCTACCCTACTGGCTCTTCACCCCTGGACCCCCCTTCATTTGCCTCTCTTACTTGATTCAGTCTGCAGTTAGTAGACTAAAACCAAACGAGTTTCCCTCCCCATATTGTCTTAACACATTTCTCCAGGTGCATACTGAGCCGCTGGTTTAGTTAAGGCGTTCTGTCCCACCAAGATACCTGTGGTTTTCCCACCACCTTGATCTTTCCACTCCAGTGCTCCTCTTCTTTATTACAACAGAATTGCTTCTTTATTCTTTTGATAAGATTGGCCTTACATGAGTATGCGTGGCACAGAAAAAAAAAAAAAAGGCAAAAAAAGCCAAATGTCTTAATTCTCATGGGCTTTTTCTACAGGTCTCAAAAGGTAACGTGAAATCTTATTTGGTTGTTGGCTTGTGCAGCTCTTTTTAATTAAATTGCACACACAAAAACACGTATTTCAATAGCGCATAGAAGAAAAAAAAAAAAAAAAAGATAAAAGCAAAATTACCCATGTGGCCTACCTAACATCTAACTTTGGAACAGTGTGTAGTTACGGTGTTTGTACTTGCTATCGCTTTACTATTTTGTACCAAGCTTAATTACATTGATTGCTTCTGCAATGAAAAAGGATCCTAAGAGTACACCCCCCTAGTAGTTAAAGGGGTTGTCTGCTTTGGAGAATCTTTGCTTTTGTTAAGAGGATCCCCGGATGATGAGCTGTCCACAGGGTGTCCAACTCCTAGTAGGGGAATCTTCGGTTCATCAACATTGCCACTGTAGAGAAAATTAAGCATTAAAATCAGCATAGGCATGCTGGCTGCTGTAGAGACGTCGACGTTCTTTGTAGCCACTCTCATCTGCTTTCTCAATTTTGACATGACTTTTATTAATGAGGCTGTCAGAAAAAAATAAACACATCGATCATTACTGCTGCTGGCCAATCGATGTCCACAGCCGTAACCGGTTTTTGAATGGCACATAACCAATGAGGTTTAGCGTTCACATGGGGTTTCTTATACATCACCACTGAGGCCAATTGGCCAGAAGTGATGAACTTTCAGGCCTGAGAAGTACAGCAGGAGGTGGTGGAGACAGGAGCTTGGCTTTGGACCTAGAATGATCTGAAGATCCAGCTCCCTTGAGAAGGATATAAGTTCACAACCTTAACAATGGAGGATGCACATTGTACTTTAAAAGCCTGCCACAGATATTAGATAATACTTGGCCGAATCCACCAATTTCAATTGGCCTTGACAATAAGTTCATGTGCCTTTTTTTCGTGGAAGGAGGGGGCAAACTTTCCCACAATGACAGATGTAGGGGAAAAGTTGGAATCCTTTGTTAGCTTTCAACATGGCCGATTCTTTTGTTTTTAGCAGAGATAAGCTCCCAGAATCAGGACACATGCACACTCAGCCAAACTTGCATGTGTATGGAGAGGGGAGTTAGCAGTGATCGCTTTTGGCCTCAAGTGTATGGTCAGCTTTAGTATGTTAAGATTCCTAACGCCACGACACACCCATCTATAGGACAGCGAAAAACACTAAGGGAAAAATGTTGTCAGGTAGCAGGCTACAATATTAGGAGCAGTTTGGCCGACATCTATCGAAAGTGTATGGCCTAGTTTTTCTGTGTCTGGTGGAGGTAGCCCTGTCAGTGGTCACCATACTACAGATCTGCACAGCACACATCTGTAATATGGCTGAGTGCATGATCTCTGACGTTCAGAAGCTATAAGCACCACATTGTGTCCCACATTCGGGAGTGCATTACCAACTTTATCACTATACTATTTTGTTCCGTTCTTGCTTTTTAAACAGTCGTTATTACTTCTCTAACTATAGAGATTTTGTGAATATTAAGCAGATCTGTACTAACTACACTTTTTGCCTAAATGTTTTTAACATATTATATAACTCACCAATGATAACAATTACACAAATGGGCATGAATTACACCGCCTCAGAATTTTTTTTTTTCATTTGGTGGAAAAGAATGTATTCTTGGAACAATGGCTAAAAATAACAACCAATTCAAGACATATGGCAGGTGACGAAGAAGATAAAAGTAGATAAGCGGAAGAAAAGAATGACATGACCCCAATGCTACTAACCATATAAGTTTGTGGTTTGTGTATCCTCTAATTCAGCAGTGACACGCTTTGGCAAGGAAGGCCACCATAGCTGTCAAGTCCTTCATCATTGTGCCCATCAAGTGCTTTCAGCTATTCCCGACCCGTACTGGCATTTTAATTACTGTTGGGTAAACTAATTTGTCCAAATGAAGGCAACTAATAGAATATGCAAGCTCTCTGACCTCTGACAGACAGTGACACAAGATACAAAAGAGGCGAAGGAAAGCTTTTTATCTGAGCCTTATTACTCTCTATTACTACAATTAGTCATACTCCGATGCTTCAAATGAGGGAGGGGGGCTTAGAATTGCAATTAAATCAATTTTTGATGGGATGAAAGTTGGTTAGAGAACCAACCAGCCTGTGAAACAGTGATATTATAGCACCAAAGGTCACAGCCTTTGTCAGCACCTGGATTCACCCATTTCATTCATTACTTTGTAAGCTGTAACAATGAGTCATTAGAGCATTCTACATTCCAACTGCAAGTGCTTCAGTCGTGGTGACCTAATCAGCTGTCATTAGTCTTGAAAAGGTACCAAGCTCCATGCATATAGTGCCAGGACTGGCGCTGTCCAAGGATTCATGGATATCCACATAGGCAAGTTTTCATACATATATAGACACACACTTCTCAGGATTGAAATTGCAAAAATCGGATCAAGTCTTGTGGGATGAATGTGCGATGCCTCCTTATCAGTGACGGACAGTTTTCATCACTTGTTTCAAACTGAAAGGAACAGGATCCTGACAGACCTCTGTCCGTTTATCACTCTGACAGATTGCTACTCTCCTAGGCCTAAACCTCTGCACGGATGGATCTTCTAATTAGAAAAATTGGCACGTAGTGATTCATTCTGCACTGCAGGTGAAATTGGAGGTCACATCGCAAGCCTAGGGTGGCAAACAGTGTCTACACAAACTATTAGGAGTTTGCACGGCAAAGGGCTACGAGCCACATGTCCAGCTACAGGTGTTCTACTGACTTCAAGCCACTGCTCTCAAAGGCTATCATGATGCACATCAAGATAGCAATGGAGCCTGCAATGGAGGTCTTCAGTGATGGGTCCCACGTTTGTCTCGGACACAACGATCACTGGAGATTGGTCTGGAGACCACGTGGGCAACCCCATTAAGAGGCCTTCAAAAGGGAACTCTTTGGCTTATGGTGTGAGGTGGCATAATGTATGGTAGCCAGACCACTCTAATCTTCATTTCAGGTATACTAAGAATTCGGCGTTACAGTGATTTAGTCATGGAACCAGTGGCACAGCCATTTTTGCAAAGTGTTCCAGAAGCCATTTTTCAACAGGACAACTCCAGGCCCAAGTTGCTTGTGCTACTGTGAGCAGCCAGCATGGCCTAAATCTTCCACCATCGGCTGCAGTGTCTACGGACACGTTTCTCATTAAAGGGGTTTTCCCATCTAAGACAATGGGGGCTTATCACTAGGTGAGACCCGCAACTATCTCATACACGCAGCTGGAAAAGTGAAGGAGGGCGTATGTGCGGCCACGGAAAATAGCCAAGGCCCCACAGAAGTGAATTGAAGCTCTGGCCTCACAAGATAGTGCGCTCCCATTCATTTCTATGGGGATCCCGAAAATAGCCAAGCGTTTGTATTGGCTCATCAAAAATAGCCAAGCCAATGCTTGGTGGTGGCCGTACCCAGCACTGCTAGCCACAGCTAGAGGTGGGACTCGCATTTATCAGACAATGGGGGCATATCCTAACGATATGCCCCCATTGTCTATGATGGGAATACCCCTTTAAGCAAATCTAGGACGTTATTGGTCGTCAATTGCTAAGGAAGTTGCCAGCAGCAGATCTTGATGATTTGCATGCCCAAGTGCATTCAGCGTGGCAGAACATTCCTCAGACAACCATTAATAACCTCACTGACAGAATGTCAAGGTGCGTAAGTGCGTTTATTTCTGTGCATGGGGCTCATACTCAATACTAAATAAATCGAGATGTTTTGAATATTTTGTTTCCATTTTTTAAAACGAAACCAAATGAAATGGAGCTTTCAAGAAACTATGTAAAATGCAGTACTACAGATGCAATGCATACTGAGTATGCACAAGATTTATCTTTCCATGAAAATTGTTACATGCGTCTACCTTGACACACTTTAGGCCTCATTCACACATCAGTGAGTCATGGACGTGTGCCATCTTTGTTCTCTAAGGACGGCACAGATATCTATTGTTTTTAATGCGTTTATTCACACATCCTTGTTTTTCCACAGACTGTGGGCCAGTGGAAAAACAACAGAAGCATGCAGTACTTCGGCCTGACATGTAGACTAAACATTTCCATTGAAGTCCATGGGCACCTTAAAACCAGCGATCGAATAAGGACGGCATCCGTCTTTTTTCAGTGTTTTTCCTTAAAAGAAATCTGTCATCAGTTTTATGATGCCCTAACTAAGGCCTCATACACACGAACGTATATTCTTTCCGAGTTTGTCCCGTTTTTTTTTTTTTGCGGACCGTAAACAGAACCATACATTTCAATAAGTCTGAGAAATTAAACCGGAAGTTACTCCGTGTGCATTTCGTTTCCGTATGTTCATATTTCTGTTCTGCAAAAAAATAGAACATGTAGAGCATTACGGACAAGGACTGTTCCATTATGGGCCAGCTATTCCGTTCTGCAAAATACGGAATGCACACGAACGTAATCCGTATTTTTTACGGACCGGAAAATACATATTGTCATGTGCATGAGGTCTAAGGGTAACAAACTAGTGACAGGTCTCTTTAGCTTTTCCTTAATGGACCCAGTCGTTTTACCAAAATCTTGTATAGAACAGCTCCAGCCAATGACTCCCCATATTCCTGAGCTCCTGGCTCTCCCGGCCTACCTGCTGCCAATTCATATGGAGAAAAACTAAGGCAGGTTGGTGGAGACAGCCGTGAGCTCATAAATATGGGGACTCATTGGCATTCACTGTAAAGGTTAGGATTTAAAAGTGAGGTCAGCAGTAAACTGGCAAAAGATTCCAGCCTAGCAGTGCAAGTGATTCCAGCCTAGCAGTGCAAGTGGGAAAGGGATGACACATGGAGGGGAAAAAAACAAAAAAAAACAGACAAACAGACCAAACACGGACCCTTCACAGACATCCACTTGGATAAAACACTGGCAGCCTTGTCATGGATTTCGTCACGTCACCTACACTAACATTTGAATGAGTCCTTAACACTGTACTATATATATAGCTGTACTATACTGGAAAAAACATGTTCAGAAAGAAATTAATTTCGGAGCGACTACAAGGAATTACTTTTACTATATGGGTGACGTCATACTGTATGGTGGATGCGCCAATGTTTTGCAGAGGCGGAGGCCTCTACATAACTTTAGCTCTTGCTTCTGCTGGCCTAGCGACATGTTTTAAACTATGCCAGCTCCCTTGCTGCCAGTTTAAGGCCATTTTCCGTGCCATAAGCTGGCGTGAAGAATGATGAATGAGACGGGCTGGCTGGCCCGCCCTCTTCCCCACCCCTTTTTCCGCCACTTTGCAAAAGTGGCATGAGCGGGGAAAAGTCACAGATTTTGTCGCAGATTTTGTCGCAAAACATCTTTACGGGAAAATATGCAACCTAATTATGGCTAAAACTGGCATAAAACAAATAATAAATGACGCCATAGTCGTTAGACAATCCCAACCCCCCATGCTCTATCACCCATAGCAGGCTCACTTTAAATAGCAAAAACAGCAACTCTTCCTCTGAAGGGTCAGGCTCACATATTGCATTTTTCCTTCCTATCTGATCATGCGGTGTGTATCATTTCTACTGCTGGTCCTGAAGTGACGCCATAATATCTGCAGGGATCGGTATATAATATGGCCATCGGTCAAGCTTTGCCCATATGACATCGTATCCTAGCAGGTCATCTGTTATAATCACATGCCAACATCATGGAAAGCCTCTGGCTCTGCATACTCTCCTGCATGTAAGGTACTCAATCTGTGCACTGTCTGGAGACTACAGGAGAGTTATGGTTTCCATTCATTTCAGTAGAGGCCACAGCCAGAGGGAAAAAACAACAACAAAGTATTGTAAGGAATGCATGTTCTCTTATGGGAACTGATTCAGTGACGTGGAATTTTTCAATTTATCAAAAAGTCACATTTTGTTTATGCAATTCTTGTAAAACAAGTTGCAATTTACAATGAGCTTGCCACTTTTAAGAAAAGTGGTTGGGCACGAGCAGAAGCTGGAGGGGCTAGAGGAC